>NC_042496.1:5437425-5460778 GCF_005508785.2 Acyrthosiphon pisum | reverse complement strand
ACTATGTCACAAGTGTGTTAGACGAAAACAGAAAATCACAGTATCGAATCCCCTTAATATTCTGTGTTTCTGTGTTAGCCGAAGCCCGAAGGTTTGTGAAAACCAGATTTCTAAAAATAGTTATTGAATAACAATATTCCCTTTAAACTATAAGATAACTATTAGATAACCTACTACCTATGTGTTTATATTACAATAATTAGAAACCCACTTTGAAATACTATACAATTAAAGTATTTGAGTATTTACTCAAGTACTTTTTAAAAGTATTCTTTACAGGACTGTTAGATACTTAGATCATTCAGCTTAAATAAGTAGGTACCTATACTATTATTATAAAATAAAGTTATGCAAAATATAAATCATCAAGGAAGTCCGACCCCGGGATTTGAACCGGTGACCGGGTAGTTGATATTACCAACCTTAGTGATGCCCCATCCAACCTACCTACCTATCTACAATGAGCGTGAGCGTGAAATACTGAAATGTTTCCTATATAAACAGTATTATAGGTATTTACAATAATTAGGTACATTTACCAAAATCTTAAAGCTTAAATATTTATTGTCAATTCAGTTTTTTATACAAATATGAACTTAAACACTAATAAAAATGATAAAATATATTACGTACCTATGATACGGTTGTGTGGTATACAACAAGAATTATTTTTAATACCTACAAATGTTGGTTTTCAGGGCCGTCCTGACGATTTGCGAGGCCCAGGGCAGAGTAAATTTACGGGGCGTAAAATGTCATTAATATTGATAAATTACTAAGTCTATACATATAGTAGGCACCTAATACAATATGAAAAAAAAGTGGACAAGTGGATACCGCTCTGCTGTACAGTTGGTGTCAAGCATGTCGTTGTAATAGATGTGTTATATTTAAATTACATTGATAAATTATTGTATAAGAAAAAATATTCTGAGTGGAGGCGTTGTATCAACTTAGCAGACTTGTATAAATAATCAAATGTAGTAGTTAAAAAAAAATTAACAAAAAATAGAAAACGTGACTTTTCGTGGAACTTTTTTAGTTTGATAGAGGTACAAAAACTTGTTGGAAACCTTCTATTAAAATTTCTCATTTTATCTATGAAAAGAAAAACTTTTATGAATTTTGCCAAAATTTGAACTTTATAATCATCTAACAAATAATTGAGCCTATGTTTTTTAAACTTCCATTAATGAAAATTATGGCTGAGACACAATTGAGCATAAAACACCTTTTTTGCGACACGATTGAGCATAAATTGTCGGGGTATCAAAGGAAATTGAAATATAAAAGAAAACCAACACGATTGAGCATAAAAAACTCTGCAACGTTAGTAGTACCTATATATTTGTATGTTCTGAGCACCTTTTTTACATGGAGATTTCTTCAGTTAAAGCGGACATTTCTACATGCTCTCACCGTGTAACACAATATTTCAAAAACCCTAATGTATGTTCTGAGCACCTTTTTTTTACAGGGAGATTTCTTCAGTTAAAGGGGACATTTCTACATGCTCCCACCGTGTAACACAATTTTTTAAAAAAGTATGATAACAGTTTTTGTGATTGTACAACACATCACAGAACTGTGTCTGTATCATTTGTTACATAAACAAATTAATGTTTTTACCATCAATGTATTACTTATAAGTGTTGGTAACACTGAACTTTTTTTATTCACTCGTACTAAAATTAATTTAGCTATACACATGACAAAATAACATTTGTCATGGCTATACATTTCAGTAACTAATAATCCGTTGATAAACCAAGTTATGCTTTTTATTTTATTGTCTTGTTTCACTTATACATTTATTTTTTTAGTAAGAATTTTAAATTTAATTTTTTTCTTTAAAATAAAAAAACCATGAACTTTCAAAAAACTAGCGGCGATTATTCTTCATTAGTTTCTTTAGTACGAAACCAAGCAAATCAAACATATCCGCAATATACCACATTCACATCAAGATTAAAAACATATAATTTATTTCCGTCAACTATACCTCAAAACAAATATGTATTGTCTGAATTTGGTTTTATATATACAGCCAATACAAGGGTTCAAGATATTGTGGAATGCTTCTCTTGTGGACTTGTATTACATGACTGGAAGAAGGATGACATTCCATGGATTGTAAAAAAGGTGCTCAGAACATACAAATATATACTACTAACGTTGCCATTTTCAGTTTTGAACTGTATTATACAAAAATATTTATTTAAATAATTATAATGATTCAAAATATAACATGGCAAAAAAATATCATGTTTTCATATTCAATATGTAATATACCTAGTCACATTATTCAAAATATTTATAAATCAATAATAGTCTCAATAGTAGTCCGGAACTAATTTATTAATTGATAACATTGACGATAAAGCTGAGGGGCTCGGTTCACGGCTCGCGTCAGATATCATAATAATTGGTGTAATAATACGAGAAAATAATAAATTACAAAATTTTGGCTAGGTGAAATTGGCAACATCGCATAAAATATTCTATGCTCAATCGTGTTGCTAAAAAGGTCTATGCTCAATCGTTTTATGCTCAATCGTGCTTTGCCGAAAATTATAAGGAACCTATCATTACATTTTCAAGATTTTTTACTAAATGAAAAACATTTTATCGAAGATAATTTTAAAAAAATTCAGAAAAATGGAAAAATTTCTCAAGGGCTCAAGGCTATAACTAGCTCAAAAATAGTAAAAATATTGAGGAAATGTTTTATGGAAAATTCTAATATAAATATTTTTTTGGAAATTTCAAGGTTCTACAGTTATTAATTTTTGAGATACACCAAAAAAAATATAAAAATCGATATTTTTCAAAAATTGGTTTTGTATATAAAAGTCACCTATATATTTGTTTTTCTCAACGCTTTCTAAAACTACTTGAAATTTTTAATATAGACTTCCCAAAAATACCAATTAGTTTCCCTTTTCTATCAGTAAAAATGCTGATCTCGAAAATCGGAGCACTTTCACTACCTACCCAAAATGCGCCTTACAAAACAGAAAACACTTTTAATTAATTCTACGACTGACGTAAATTAATATAAGTACGTATAACCGCATAGGTAGTAAAAATTACAGCAATTGAAAGTATAAAAATATATAAATGATAATTTTTTTTCATATTAACTTGACTTTTTTATTGTATCTACAAAAGCCTGTCCAACTGGTGAAGGCGCGGGGCCCAGGGCGTGGTCCCCGCTCGCTCTGCCCTAAGGACGGACCCGTTGGTTTTACATAAGGTATTTCATTAAATTGAATCAATGTCATATTGAATGTTTCCTTAACACAATGAGCTTGAAAATGGTTTACGAACCCAACTGTATTAAAAACATACATACATACATATGGCCAAAGTTTGCATATCTGGGGAAAATCAAATATATTTTAATGAACCATAAACTGGCAAAGAATTTGTTATAGGTACCACACATATCAATGAATACGCACATATTATTATTTATAGATCGAGTACTCTTATAATCAATGTATGAAATAATCTATGAAAATATCTGAGTTCTTTAAAGCAATAGAAATATTTTCTTTCGTAGCTGCGATGAGATATTTAAGACTTTTCCAACATCAGACAAAATTGAAAAATCAAAATTGGTTTTATTATATATGACTTTTCAAAACCTGCAAGGTACAACAGATATTTTTTCTGCTTGCAATTATTGCAACTGTTGCAGTTTCGGATTCTTTATGTTTTGCTTTAAATCACATGGGCCAAATATTAATATATGTTATATATATTGTAATATATAGGTTGTATAACAATGATTTTTTATCATTAAAACCTTAAAAAATATTTAATATAATTATAATTATATTATAAGATGTGTTGGCTGTTGAGTCTACTTGGGCATTTGATCAGTTACACCTAACACAAAATTTGTATTTTAGGATCAATGTACCAATATTGCGCTTCTTAATATATTTTACAATTAGTGTATCAATTGGGTTTACCTTATAGTTTTACCTTGAGGTATAAAACAATATACTTTTGTCAAATTTAATTCTATCAAGATTGAATTATCATAAGAATAAATTATATGTACCTTCCTATATCAAAATAATTTAAAATTAAAACTTGTATTACCTATATTGTCATATTGATTAATTGTTTATTGATAGTTACTGGTTAAATATTGTTTTTTCTTGCATTTAAAATGTAAATACGCAGCTGATTTTCAGCCATTTGTTATTCCATAACAGTATTAGAACTTAAATGAAATATCATTATCTTATCATTAGTCGTCAGTCATTTCTTATTACTCATTAAAGTTTATAAGTTATTACTTATCAATTATACAAATTACCTATAACCGAAATGCAGTATACTCATAACTACACAAGTATGAATTTTGGTTATACCTATTGACGATAGGGCACTCCTGAAGCGAGTATATCTGGACTCTGGAGCCACAGTAATTAAATAAAAGTATAAATATTTTAATTGAAGTTCAATTCTAAATATGTAATTCTGTAATAAGCTAATTAAAGTTATCATTATCTATTATGAGGCAACTGTAGCAATGGAGCATGATATTACTAGTCTAGAGGAGTAGTTTATACTTAATCCCACCACTCAACAGTAGGTAATATTTTTTTCCAGATTACTGGATTTATAACCCCTCCTCTAGAGTCCCAAAAAATGCAGTTTAAAGGTAAATAAGTAGTTATATAGTAGTTTTATAAGTTGCTTTTCGAATACCAACAAACATAAAATAACTACCTAATTGTTGCATAAAATGTCAACATATTATACGTAATATTTGATTGGAGATGAAGCATTAAATTTATCAAAATAAATAAAATATGAAGTATATATTTTATAGATAACTTTTATGAAATGCGTTGTTAGCAATAAGCTAAATAATTAATACGTTGGTTGGGTGGTCATAAGATAGAATAAAACGTCATAATAAGCTCATAAATTGTGGCGGAAAGTCAGTAAATCATGAATTTAAAAATTAAATACGAAATGAAAATCGTAAACGTCAGCGCTATCTGTACAAATAAAATACCGAACGATATTACACAATCATCATTCATCCTAATAAGGTATAAAACACAGATATGTATAATAATATTTAATACATTATTATGTTGCATTCTGTTTGTTACACACATTTTTTTTCATCTCCAAATTTAAGACATATTATTGTCAAAAGGAAGTGAACATGTTTTGTGAATCACTCTGTATATTATATTTTAAAAAATTGTGTATTTTACCTAGTGAAGAATAATTTATTTTTCCATTAAATGTTAATAAATGGGGAAAAAGCGGTGATCAAACCTCTCTAACCCACCCTTCTCCATTACATCCATTAGAGTATAAGACCCTGAGTTTACCTATACATGTCCATATTATGAGGCCCACTTAGGGAATTGCATAAATTGAACTTCCTTAAAATTGTCATCATAAAATCTAAATTAAGTATTAACTAATTGAAAAGAAAGTAGAAAATCCTAAAAAGTCACTATTAAAAGCAGACAGATTTATAAATGTGTACAATATCCAAATTTTGATCTATACTGCAAAACCGAAACCTACTGAAAAACTGCTAAAAACTAACTACTGCAGTTCAATAATACTTTTGATTGTGTAAATTCATATGTATATTTATACCAACATTTATAGTTTAACTACCAGAATGTACTAACTCATTACTCATGCATAATATCAGGTATGCGTATGCATAAATTATGTAGTTGGACATTTCTCATTCAAATTATCTTGTTTGAATTTCATAATTTCATAATTGTTAAAACATTAAATTGTATTGAGATTTATACCTATTTTATCACCATGAAATTCTAAAAATAAAAAGGTCAGAAACAAAATATAAAATTACCCCAAAAGTGCTAAACCAAATTCATTACTATAAATACCTAGGTTTTAAATTATTAGTATTTTGTACCTATCAAATAATCATGATAAATAGATTATGCAACTTATGGAATATAAAGTAAACTAGGTATAATAATGAATAATAAATACAAACATTATAATAATATATTTGTTAAATCAAGTTCTTTCAATTTAACAAAAACATATATTTCTTAATTATCATAAAAATTCAAAAATAATAAAACAAGTCAAATATTTTAAAATATAGTAGTTTTGTTACTAATTGTAGTTATATAAGGCATATTACATTTATGGTATAATATGGGAGAAAATTCAATAGATTTAAAATAAATCGTAACTTGGCTCAATTTACAATAAGTGAAAAAAATGCATGTACTTCAAAAAACAACATAATTAAATATTTAACAAATACCTATATAATTTAAAATAATTTAAAAAAATTTTATCTTAACATATAAATTTCCCATTGAACCTGCTTAAATTTAGTTAACTAATTGAAAACTAAAAAAAATTATATTGTGACCTAAAAATGTAAGATATACAACTTTAATAATCATTGTTTTGGTAAATAGCTTTGATTATTGCATGACCAATAGCTGTACCCATTGGCGGAGGAACTGCATTACCAATCTGCCTATGTTTGTCAAAGATAGATCCACAGAATATGAAAGAATCTTTAAAACCTTGTGAGCGGGCACACTCTCGTACACTGACCACACGGTGTTGCTCAGGATGAAGTACTCTACCTTGTTTCCCCATTGGCTCAGGATTTGTAATGGTGGTTGAACAAAACCCTGACCATGCTAGACGGCCATATAAGCCTGCCCAGTTATTATGTCTATTACCAGTATGTGGTAAGCACCAAGGGATAATTGTATTGTTTTGACGATCTTGTGGATCACATTTATCACCACTGGCACACGTGCAAACACCACGTAATGCACCATTTGGACCATAACCATTTTTGATATCATGGTGAGTATACAAAAGTGTATTGGTTTTAAGGCCTTCAGGTAATTGTACTGTTATATTGGGCAGGTCTCTCCAGTCACTTCCTTCACATACTGGTATCAGTGCCATTCTAGCTTGAACCAAAGATGACATTTCCTTGCATATATGATCACATAATGTAGAGTCAGCATATTGGTTGTCTGGATATCTTAGTAATTTCTGTAAATGTGTAATGGGTGTAGAGTTGTATGGAATTCTTTCTTGATAAGCTCCATTTGATATTCCAGGTAAATCAGACCAAGCATCATATACTGTGAGGGTTCTCAAAGGGGCTGAATTAACATACTTGCAATTCGTTTTGAATTTCTCATCACCAACCTGGACACTTAAACTGGAACTTTTTCTATTAAAGACGTTTATAGGCTCCGGATAAAATGGCAATTTTTCACCGGGAGCGGCAGCCATAATGATTAATCTCCTTCTAGTTTGAGGTACACCAAAGTTACCGGCTTGTAGAATTCCAAATGTACACTGATAGCCCATACGTGTAATACATCTAAGAGTCAATTTAAGAACCATACTTCTTTTAAAAGATACAAAATTTCTAACATTTTCCATAACAAAATATTTTGGACGATAGAAATCAATATATGATAAAAATGAAACAATCAGAGAGTTCTTGAACAATGAATATTGTCCAGAATTAAACCTATTCATTCCACTAAACCCTTGACAAGGAGGTCCTCCACAAATGAAATCAACTTCACCCTTTTGCGGTATGTTTTGATTTTTACTGTTTGATTTTTCACCAGCCATTGCTAATTTTAATAAATGATTACAATCTTCAACAAACACAGTTGCCTCTGGATTGTTTAATTTAAATGCGCCTGCAGCTTTGTCATCGCATTCAATAGCCCAATTACTTATAACGAGACCACTATCTTCTAAGCCCCTAGACAGACCGCCACAACCAGCAAAAATATCAAGTCCTCTGAGTGGTTTGATTTTCTTATATGATGGTATATACTGTAATTTATTTTCATCCACATATTGATATTTATAATTAACATACACTTCTTTGCCTGTAAGTTTAGCTTCACTTGGAAGTTCATGTTCAGAAACAATAGAACCAAATATAAAATCATATTTCTTTGTAAAATAAAATCGATCTGGTCCACCCGAAGACCACAAAAGTGGATCTTGAATATTAGAAATGAAAGAAACATAACATTTACCACGTATGTTTTGATATGTCACCCTAAATTCTTCTTCTGACCAAAATAACATATTCATATCTGAATTTTTAGCATAATCTTCTATAGGAATTTGTTCAGCTCTATACATACGTCGTACAATCAGCTTGATATTTTTTCTATCCCAATCGACAAAGTATATTGCCAATATTTCTGCGATTTCAAATGGATCTGGAGTAGTTTCATTTGAACCACGCATTGTATTTTCCAATGACTTACGATAATACTCAGGATATTTTGTTTCGTCAATTACTTTTTGTTCTTGATTACTTATATTTTTACTGGTCTTTTTAAGCTCAAATGGCTCTTCTCCAATCATATTTGATCTTGAAGCTGTTTTGAATATTTCCGGTTGTAGATAAATAAAGCTACCAACTTTATACTCTTCATCAAATAATTTAAATTTATAAAAATATGAAATATTCTTATCTTGTTCAATGAACTCATATAATTCAGGTTCTTTCGATTTTTGTTCTAAGTCAAAATCTTCACAATTACTACAATAACCTTCTGTAATAACAGTATTTGGTTCTAAAGGTTTTGGATACTCAAATCGTCCAAATTTATCATCATATTGTAGTTGATAAAAAAATGAATTTTTATTTTTGCGATTGACAGGTTCTAAGAGATCTTGTAATTTTGAATTACCGAGTTGAAACCAATTTTTACTTGGTATTTTTTGTACAACATCTAATACTCTGACTACATTTTTAATATCAATATTTGTACAATTTTTGAGAGAAAATATTTCCTGAGGGTCAGCTGTTTCACCCAGTACAGTTTCATAACTATGCATAAAGAGCTGAATATGGGCCATATTTTTAAACTTTGTCTTAAAAAAATATTCTATGCATCCTATTAATGGAATTGTTGAGACATTGTTTTTTACAACAACAAACATCTTTTCACACAGTACTTTGTCTTTCCACAACACCTGATTAGCATTTACACGTATATCAGATATTTCTTTTTTTATTTTAGTGTTGCAAACATCATCAAACATGGTCTTAACAAGTTTATTCATATTTCCTTCATTTTCTTTATCATCAATATCTAATTGAGCCGCAAACATATTTTCAAACACATCTTTAACTAACTCTGTAGTAGTTGCCTTACTGAACTCTCGTTTATTAATATCAGTTTTCACATATTGAGTTCTTTGTCCGGCTCTTCTAGACAGTGCTTTGACAGGTTTTGCAGCCCCCGAAAGCTGGGTCAATGTTTCAATACATTGAGTTTCTGCTAAAGGTAAATGATACGTGTCATTTAAGTCGTATTCTAATACTTGATTGAGGACAAATTGGGCATGAGAAATAAGATCTTCTTCAGTGAATTTATTGCCTGTAGCTGGGTTTACAGAGTTTATTATACAATTTAAAATATCTTCATAAGTTGGATCGTCGTATTCACTACTTAAAATATTTTTAATTACCTCTCTACTTAAATGTATCTTTTCAGTTACTGACGTCATATATTTTTTATATTTAGGGTGTGGCTCAATTAATAAATAATCAGCATATTCTGTGTTTATACCTATTAATGCCTGAGTACCGCCATCGTATGATGATAACCACCATTCCAATATTGGTCCCAATTCTCTAGCAGCTATCCCATCTTCTATACTAGGACTATTATCATAAATTGGTTTTACATAGCCAGTCATATATATTGTGACATTTCTCTCCATTACCCCTGAATCTATAGAGCACATATGCCCATTTTCATCATAAATGCTGTAATTTGTTAAGTTGTGTTGTACCACATCATCATTATCAGTGTAAATATTAGCCAAAACCTCGTTTGTTAACACAATGCATTCTGGTGCGGCACTTGAAGGTATACACACATCTTCTGTATTTGTTTTATGACAAAACTTGCAGCGTACCTTAGTATTGGTGATTGGGATATCTGTATGCATTCCATTGTTGTCAGAAAGTGAATCATGCTGTTCTTGTGTGATGGACGGTTCTTCACATTTGCGTTTAACACCTTTTGGTTCTGGGTCGCCATTTACACCACCTGCCATGTGCTCGACCTTTACGTGACTATCAGACCTAGTATTGTAAAAAAAAATAAATATAAATATTTTCAGACGGATATTGGGTAATACGAGTATTATACTCATAAAATCATGATTAAAAATGTTTAATACGCTTACCGGTACTTTGTCCTAAACAATAAATATGCGCAGATTTACCAGATTTCTCAGCAGTTTGAGTAATAACGACTCCAACAAATGAAAAGGATGACTGGCAATTGCGACGGACCGCTTCACCACAGATCCACAGGTGTTGGTTAATATACACGTCTATGATAAAGTATTTCGATTTCCGGCCATATTTCCCAGTGTTTGGCAAATAATGGCGCGAAAATATCAATTGTTATCAACGAAACTTGATACCTTGATATATATATTCACCTTGGAATGAAATCCATGCACCCTCATAGAATATATTTTATGGCGGCGCACACAAAATGCACACCAGCGCAATCTGGTTGATCAACTCAAGCCTCAAAAATTACTGGCGCAGTGCCGCAGTGGGCGCACTGCTTAAAATTCAAATAGTCAAATGCCCTAGGGCTATGGCTATGGCTAAAATAGCAGTTATCAGTATAGCCCATGCCCTATACAAAATACACTAATACCACGGACGCACGGAAATACGGAATAGACTTTAGATTGTTATATAGAACAAATTTAATTTAGCTAGGTATCCCACAAATTTGTTCTTTTTTTAAATCAGAAAATTATTATTTTATAACCAATCCAAATACAGTAATCTCGATAACTCGAAACTCTAAAGGAATAAAAATTAATTCAACTAATTGTATAGTAATATACATCAAACACAACTAAAAACATTTCAAGGGGCAAGAAAAAAATTCAAATTATCAAGGATTTTGAGTTATTGACACTCAATTATATTTTGAATTTTACCAACGATCATCAATACTCATTACTCGAGTACAGTCATATGCCTACACAATTATTCACCTCTAGGCTTATAGTTCAGACTATGTCAGTAGTTAAGCTTAGCGATGATTGAGGTAGGTATTAGGTAACTATCTAGTACCTAGTACCTACCTACTAAGTACTAACTTGTAAATAAAAAAATTAACAAAATCTGAATGAATTAACTAAATTAAATTACTTTTGTAAACTACCTACTCTACTAAATTAATCTGTTTACAAAACAGAACAATTGATTACGAATCGCGGTAAAAAGCCCAGAAATATAAATATAAATGTGAACACATGTATATACTCTACTCCTAATGACCTAATTAGTAATTACCATAATATATCAAATTATCAAGGCTAGACGCTAGTTGGTTAAACTAGATTTAATGCAGAACGTTGATTTCTTAATGTTCTTTTAACATGGTCTTCCACTGGCATCTTTACTCTAGTGTTACCGTCCAACTTAGAAATTTCTGCCGCATAAACATCAAGTGGCTTAGATAAACCAGTTTTTGATCGTTACTTCATCGCACACAAAGCTTTTTCTATCTTTACACTATCAACATCTTTCAAATGGCTATGTCCTGTTTTTACTTCTGGGTTCTCTATTTTGAGATTGGTGTATAATTCTCCAGTACATTTCATTGAACACCTCTTAGTGCCAGTTGCACCGTCTCTGATTAAAGTTAACCGGAGTTTAATCGGCCAAATTTGCCCGGTTAAATATCTGTTACCAGCTGATTGAGCTTAATCAAAGCTTAATCGTAGACAGTGCAACTGGCCCTAAGAACACCTCCAGGTTATTTTTGATATGCCAATATACTTTACAACATATACATAACCTTTGTCACCACCTTTATTTGATTTTATAATCTCCATAGTCACAAAAATTGGTAAAACAAAAGTATAAAATATAAAACAAATTTATAACTGGATAAAACTGTACTAGTAGGATGTGTAGATAGTATATCAACAACCAAGTAATGGAGTACTATATGGAGTGTCAATATTACCCAGCTATTGATACATTTTAATATTTTGACTGGTTATATACTGTTTATATAATATATATATATATATAAATATAAATTATGTTGGTAAGTAACGAACAATATAAATTAAATTAAATGTTAAAGGCTTATCAATAGTTGGGTAATAAAAATGAAATTTATTGGCAGGATCAAACCCCCTATATAAACTATCATCTTGAGCAACGAAAAAGAAGATCTTATAATATTTTCAATAGAACAAAAAATAATGATGATTATTTGTATTATATTTATACATACTAATATTATAGCTACATTTAAATTGTTCAATAGTTATATACGATTAATAGTTAAGTATCAGTGATATTCAGATATATAATTATTTATATTTGAAATTTTAAGATTTTCTTTTATAAAATTACCTATATTGGCCTAGGGCTATTCGATTATTTCGATTAATCGATTATTACGACGATTATTTTTTTATCCAATTATAACAGACTAGTATTTTACCATAATGTAGGAAAAGTAAACGTAGTATGCAGATATTCAGCAGCCAATATTATGTTATTAATATTTAATAATTTAAATTATAACTATTCTCATGATAAAAGCAAACTCAATGAATTCAAATTTCACAAACACGTTTATTATAACTTGAAATTCAAAATGAGCATTCAAAATCCAGTAGGCCAATTTATCAGCTAGTTTTTAAAATTAACATTTAAGCAAATATAATATAGAGAACTATACATAAAATAGTTATTATTTTGTGTATACAGAGGTGTACCTTTCTGTGTAACTATTAAATCCAAAACCGTTTGTTTTGCCTATGATTTACTTAATAGTTTATTATTTTCATATTTTGATACCAATATAACTATTTTACTTAGGTACATAAATACATTTTTCATGCTTACATAAAAACAGTTAATATTAAGAATTTTAATTAATTGTACCTACCTATTTTAATAAATTGATAGTCAAATCTATAGTCACTATAAGTTAATTGATAAGCCATAACATTTATCTCACTGGTAAGTTTTAGTTTAATTTGTAAAATTATTTAATGCTACTACCTAGATTATTATAACCATTATAAAAAATTGACATTTTTGCCATGTTTTTATGCTGGCTTTCATTCTAAACCGGTTTAAAATTATCCCACAAATTATCCCGCACCGGGATAATGAACCATGTAAATCCCGGTGCATTATTTTTTCACACCAGTTTAGTCTAGCGAATTTCTACTTTCCGTTAATAAATAATTTATAGAAAGTAGGTAGTCTAATCTGATTCAAAAATAAAAATAATATTATTGACTTACGCTTTATATTTTACTCCCTATAAAATATATAGGTACTTTTAACAACAACCGTTTGAGATATAGTGTGTTTCCACTTTTCCAGTGGCGAGGCGTGATACTCATCTTTAGGTAAGTAGTAACTCTACGACGCTGGAAAAAAATAACCACGTCCCCACGGACCAAGATAATAAATTTGCGGCGGACGATGACGGGACGTCGATAACGATAATTACACAGAAATAAAGTTAATTTTTAATTTAATAACGATTACTTTTGTATAAATAAAATAAAACTTAAATGTGAACAGCGAGACACGTCACGTACTCACGTGGACTATTCTCAGTACTTTATCTATTCCATAATATTATATAAACTTATCTATGATCTATTCTGTGGCGCAACTACACGAGTAGACGTGACAAGACGTGACAACGATAGTCGATAGCCATCACACCCCTGCACACCACACCATGTAGAACGAGATGTCGTCTCATATTTATTTTTAGACTGTATTAGGGTATTTACTGGAATTACCCGCTACGTCAGGCATCGCCAGGCATCAAACGCGCGGCTAGCAGCTATAAATTATCATGTAAATTATAATGATACATATTATAAGTAATAACTATATTATTATAAATTATAATAAATAATAATTAATACTACCTACTTACAACAATAAAACAAAAAAAAATTTTAACCTACATATTATTATATTATCAATTATTTATAATATAATAAATGTGATTTGTATGACATGACATTCAAATTTGTAAAATAGGCCATAGGGGCCACAATGCCAAATAATGAAATAAAAAAATAAAAATATGTGGGTCAGGTACTCAGGTGACCCCTAATCTCCCACATGGGACCGACACTTCACCTTTTTTATGATTAAAGATTAATATATACTTTCGCTTCCGGACTTGAATTTTTATAAGCTATGTAAAATGTATTGTAATTAATGCAGAATTGGTATATTTTTTGTTTTAAACAAAATAAAATGTATGAGTTTTAAACAGTTTAAAACAGTGATTTAAACAGTATATTTAAAAACTTAATTTTAATATTTAAGGGGCCTGCGCGCGACTTGTTATTATGCTCAAGAACATGTCTTACAGGAAAAACTCTCACGCCTCGTTTGATTTCCGTATTTTTTTTTTTAGAGAGAGGAAGACTATTTGCAGGGCGAATTGGACTTGAATTTTCAAAATTATTTTTTTAAATCTTATATTACAAATTTGAATTTAATCAATTTTTACAACTTTTTAGGTTTTGTTTTATTTTTTGTTTTTAGCAACGTAATGAAAAATCGAAATGCGAATGCACCCTGTAAAAAATATTCCTCTACCTATCTAACAAAAAAAAAAATTACGGAAATCGGACCAATCTACGAGGTGTGAGAGTTTTTCCTGTAAAGTGTGTTTTTATCGGTATAATAAACCCTATCAACCCCCCCCCCCCCTTAAATAGGTATCGGGTAGTAGTTTAGTGGAAAAGTATTACAATTGAAGTAGCAACTAAAATATAAAATTTAATTTTCAAATTGTATAGAATTGCGGAAAATTTGAAAAATTGCAACTAGGACCCTTAATATGTAATTTTCCTATACAGTTATATGTAAATGCCTAAATGTTTAATGTTTAAATGTTTATAACATATAGTGTAACAATTATAAATATAAATATGTTACATGACACCTATGTATATAATACGAACTCTACCGTATGTACGATTACCGGCTGACCGATACATTAATAAACACACACATAATTGTGAGGCCTATGATTGACACACACAGTGTATTAGTAACTAATAAGTACTAAGTTAGTTCACTGTGCACCTTAGGCCTCAATACACGCTACGATTGCCGGACTCCGTATGACTACGACACAGTTACATAGTATAATAGAATATACTAGATATATTTGTGAGTATTATTATATTTTGTAAGTGTTTAGTAGACAATAAAATATAATTATAACTGAAAAGGAATCTTAGTATTTTAAATATATTTAAAATCCTGATAACTACATATCTGCCCCTGGCTACGGTATTTATATCTATAGAATCCTACGATCCTCCAACAAAAATATTTTTATTAAAAGATAAACCAAGGCACCAACTACCAAGTATATATTTTAAACTAGAATAGGAAGAATCGAGAAAGTCTATGCTTGTATGTAATATATTTTTTATTCGTTCCGCTCAGAACTGTGGGTCACTGTAATCTGTATTGGATGGTGTTAAATACTTTAATAGTTAAATTTGAATTCAACAATATAAAATCATTGTAGGTAGACCGTATAGTAGATATACAAAAAACGATTTTGATCGAATACGCCAACAATATTACTATAAGTACCTACTGACTATTGAGTGTAGGTATATTTTATGATATTATTGTGATTAAAGTAATTAATTTTAGTATTAGGCATTAGTAATTTAGTGTACTAATTTAGTATATATACTACAGTAAGTTAAATTCATTTTTGCCAAAAAAATTACCTTTGAAAATGTCATTGTATGTATGAAATAATATACTATACTTTTACTTATACTACACTATATATT
Source organism: Acyrthosiphon pisum (assembly GCF_005508785.2). Classification (NCBI taxonomy): domain Eukaryota; kingdom Metazoa; phylum Arthropoda; class Insecta; order Hemiptera; family Aphididae; genus Acyrthosiphon; species Acyrthosiphon pisum. Next base: position 5,444,854 of record NC_042496.1, on the reverse strand, counting down.
GTATAATATACTCTAAAAGTTTCATACATCCATTTTTAAATTACAATAAAATAACGAACATCGCTATTCTTAGTTTTTACCTGTCATTTCGTCCAAATTTGAATTTAAAATGTCTGTAAAAATTAACTGTATTAATATTTTTTTTTTTAGATTTTTTGGTTACAGTATGAACTATTTATGAGAATCTTAATTTTTAATTCTTAGCTATAAAAATTGACCATTTTATAATTTTTTAATTATAATAATTAATTATTTTCGATATTATGAAAAATTTTGTCAAAAATCGAACTTTAAATGCTTATGAAAAATTGTTACTATGTATTTTTAATATTTTTCAGGAGTATTTTCACGCTTTTTGACTCAACAAATAAAATGTGTAGATTTTGACATCTCGAATACACCAAAAAACTTTTCCATCGAACAAGATATTGTTGAAGAAATTTTTCTGCCAAAACGGGGATGAATTAAAAATAAATAACATTTGTTAAAAAAACGGCAAAAAAGCCAACGGCACGTAGTGTTCCCAAGCGGTCACCCATCCAAGTACTAACTACGCCCGACGTTGCTTAACTTCAGTGATCGGACGAGAACTGGTGTATTCAACGTGGTATGGTCGTTGGCGATGACTAGGGCGAAAATAACAATATTTAAAATAATTAATCAAGATAATGTCATTCTAGATTTGAATCGACTAACTTATAAATTACTTATAATAATCTTCGTGGGACTTTTAGAAAATACCAAGGAGGGCACTGCCCCCGTTAATTTTTTTGCCCCCCCCCCCCCACCAGTTTACGCCTAACCTTAACGGCTCAACCATTTATAGCTTTTGAAAGGGTATAAATATTGTTTTATTGTTTTAATATATACCTACATTATATTATTATGATGATTGATTTAAATAAATAAAAGAAAAAAATGATGATCAGCGATGATAATAAAATAAAATATTATATCATAAAACAAAGGGTGGGTATTTCTAGGCCAGTACAAATTCTTGCTTTTTAACTATGCGTCTATGCACTCATATTTTAAACATATTTTACTATCTATTTAAACAGAGGGTGTCGTATCGTTGTAGAATGTGGGTCTTCAATTGAAATTTACTGTACATTACAAATAACAATAATATTATAATATATCAAAAAAGGAAATTTTCCTAATGATTTTCTTGATACTCAAAGGTATTGGGCATTTGCATTCTTATTTATAATTAATATCAGCTATTATATCAAAATAATTAACTAGGTAGGTATATAAAATTCATTATAGCGGTTCCTGCAGTATCATTCATATAATATAATATATATATAATATATACATATAATACAATATAATATATACATATTATAAATTAGTCAGGTATCCAGATTCCTGCAACAGTAAATTATTATTTTCATTATTCGGCATAATTGCACTTTAGCTACCACATTAAAACGGGTTAAAAATTATAAAGCCTAAAAAAAATCTACGTAAAATGTAAATCTTTAGTTAAGTTTATTTTGTAGTACCTATATTATATAGGTAATTCAAAAATGAATTCGTTGCGTGAGGATGTGACAACAATATTAGGTATTATTTAAATTCATCGCGGGATAAGGAGTTCTGCAACAATTCTCGAAAGTCAAGGTGGTTGAAACACCAAAATAATATTTTTATATTCTCAAAATTAAAAAGCGGGTAAGTGGATGTCGCTCTGCTGTACAGTGTATAAATATATACAGACATACAGTATAGGTTACAACTTACATGTGGGTAGTCAGAAGTCAGAATCTATAATAAACAAAATAAGAATACGTTGGTGCTATCTAACGGTATAAAAGGCAGAAACTGCTGGAAGTTTATTGTGCATATGTCGACGAATTATAATCGTCGGCGATAGATGGCACTACCATTCTCGTAATGTCATAGACAGTGTTGAGACCACGGACTAAGATATAATAGATTATATCTTAGTCCGTAGTTGAGACCATAGACCTTATACTAAGGTTGAGACGGGCATGTACAGTTTCCGCCAAAATGTGAAATGACAGATTCCGCCAATTTAAAAAAGGTTCGATTCCCGTTAGGTTAGGTTAAAGTTAGGTTAGGTAAAATCATTTTAATATATTCCATATTAATTGGAGTATTATTCCTATTATTTTTTTAACTAATAAGTTAAAATTTATGCTACCGCACATTTGCTGATGTATCTTTAAAATTGTTCAACTTTTCATGTTAATATTTTTTTTTTAAAAGATATTTTATCGTTGTATCGACTATGAACTAATATGTACCTAAAATCAAACCAGAAATGTTCAATTTTATTAACTTAGAAAAAATAAAAAAAGTTGGCAAAAATAGTATTTTTGAAAGGAAATCGCGTATAACTTAAGTCGTGGTGCTCAATACGCCAGTTGTACACTACGACCAACACATCGTAATTTGTAGTTATAGGAATATAGTTGTAGTTTTAGGCTTTAGCATTCATTTTTCTTTGTATTGAACAAAACAATGGAAACTTATATGCTATAGATATCGTTCTTTAATCGTGATCGCGGTTAAAATCAAATTTCGGGAGATCGGTTACGCCAACCTAAGAAACATCAATTTCCCACTTAATAATATTTTTTTTTTACCTAACCAGCGTTTCCAACATAAGAATACAAAAATCTTAATTTAAAAACTTAACTACCTCTTATCAATTATAACAGTTGGGTCCCCCAAGATAACAGCCAAATTTAAAAGCCGAAACAACGACAGGCACGCCATTGGCAGTTAGAAAAGAAGACGGAAATACTAAATCAACTCGTCAAGACGTCACTAGCATGTTTTTAAGTTTTCTTTTATTGCTGATGAGTGGCGGCTATTTACTGTTCAATACTTTTATTTATTGATTATTTTTATTATCTAATTCATATTTGTTTTGAAGTAAATTATTATTCAATTTTTTAATAATTTTATTACAGACAACAGTCTTACAGCGATGGATTCAATAGTTCTAAGTGACAATTCTGGTAAGTTCTGCAAGTTTATTATTTTTATATTTTTATTCGACATACCTAAACAATCAATACTATTTTTAACACATTAAGTTTATATGATAAAAGTAAAATTATAATAATATGAATGTTGTGGTTAATCAGCCACCCATTAGTAACTCTTGGCTAATGATAATTATTTTTTTTTAAATTATTTATTGTTTTTTTTTTCTCTCAGGGACGTTAGACATTAAAGTTTTGTAAAAGGTCACGGCACCACTTTCTTTTTAATCTGCTGTTAGGATTTCCTGGGAGTGTAAGGATGAAAAGATCTTTTATGAGAGGGTTTGGATGGATTTGAAGTCGTTTTATGGAAACGTGTGTAGAATATGTGTGCTTCTGCTTCTAGTGTTCTCATATGGAGATTGTTATGAACAGTGCCGCAATTAGGATTCTTGGAACCCCGGACAAAGTCAATGTATGGGGCCCTGAAGTAGTTAGGTCTAATGTCTATGTATATAATATTTTTTTATAGGTTACCTATACAAAAATGAATAATGATGGTGATTTTTTTTTTTTTTAAAAACAAACTATAATGTGAAGGTCCACTACACAGTGATCAGTGACCATTTTTTTTATTTTTTATTTGTATGACTACAATGAGCAGTAGCACTAAGATATTAGTGACCATTTATAGATAAATATGGATATTATTATGGATAAATAGAGGCCAATATACCCTAATTATATATTTATAATTAGATAGCATAATAAATTATAAAAATAAATATTATTTTATTATTTTTGCAATTGATAATAGTGTGTTTGTGGATATTAATCATATACTATAGCGTTATAATATTGTATCGTAAATTATAGTGCTGATGACCGATGATGAACAAGATGAAGATCCTCAAATAAGTGTAAAACGTGTCAAACGTAAATTTACGGAAATGCCAGAAAACAAGAAGAAACCGTCCTTAACACCTACTGATATCGCCCTAAATGAAACAAATCATTTTCAAGGTAAGGTATGCTGTGAATTTTGTCTTAAAACAAAAACAGAAGATGTGGATATACCTACAGATGCTGAATCAGAGTGCATTGTATTAGCTAATGAGGTTTTGGCCAGTATTTTCACTGATAATTTTAATATTATACAACACAAACTTATAAATTACAGTATTTATGATGATAATGGACACATGTGCTCAATAGATTCAGGAATGATGGAGAAAAATTTAAATCTGTACATATGTGGCTATGTGAAACCAATTTATAATCATAGTCTAGATATAAAAGGTGGAATTGCATGTAATGCGGGACCAATATTAGAATGGTGGCTATCATCATATGATGGTGGTGCTCAGGCATTAATAGGTATAAACACTGAGTATGCTGATTATTTATTAGTTGAACCACATCCTAATTATAAAAAATATATGACATCTGTAATTGAAAAGATAAATCTGAGTAAAATAGTAATTGAAAAAATGTTAGACAATCATGAATCTGATGATTCAACTTATGAAGACATTTTAAATTATGTTGTATCATCTATAAATCCAGCAACAGGTATTACATTTTCAGAAGAAGATCTTATCACTCATGCACAGTTTGTACTCGATCAAATAACTGACTACGACTCTACTGGAACTTATGATTTTCCGCTATCTGAAACTCAATGTATTGAAACTTTGACCCAACTTTCAGGGGCTACACAATCTGATTATGCACCGATCAGAAGATTAGGTAGATTGGGACAAGGAGTTACATGTATAAAATCTGATTTTAGTCAACGAAAGTTCAGCAAAGCCACTACTACAGAGCTGGTGAAAGATGTATTTGAAAATGTGTTTGCTGCTCAGTTAGATATAGATGATAAAGAAAGTGAAGAAACAATGAATAAACTTGTGAAGACTGTATTTGATAATGTTTTCAATGAAGATGTTAGTAATGATCTATCTGACGTTAACTGTGTTGAAAATCATGTAATGTGGAAAGATCAGAAACTGTGTGAAAAAATGTTTGTTGTGGTGAAAAACAATGACTCAGCAACTCCATTAATAGGATGCATACAATATTTTTTTAAAACAAAATTTAAAAATATGGCCCATATTCAGCTCTTTATGCATAGTTATGAAACTGTACTTGGTGAAACAGCTGACCCTCAGGAAATATTTTCCCTCAAAAATTGTACAAATATTGATATAAAGAATGTAGTCAAAGTATTAGATGTTGTACAAAAAATACCTAGTAAAAATTGGTTTCAACTCGGTAATTCAAAATTACAAAATCTCTTAGAACCTGTTAACCGCAAAAATAAAAAATCTTTTTTTTATCAACTTCAATATGATGACACATTTGGACGATTCGAATATCATAAGCCTGAAAAACCAATAAATGATATTAGAAATAAATATTGTAGTAACTGTGAAGTTATTGAATGTGAACAAAAATCAAAAGAACCTGATTTACTTGAGTTCATTGAAGAAGAAAGCGGTATTTCATATTTTTATAAATTTAAATTATTCAATGAAGAATATAAAGTTGGTAGTTTTGTTTATTTAAAACCTGGAATATTCAAAATAGCTACAAGATCAAATATGATTGAAGAAGAATTATTTGAGTTTGAAGAGAAAAATACAAATATAAGTAATCAAGAAGAAAAAAATGTTGATGAAACTGTGTATACAGAATATTACCGTAAAACATTGGAAAATTCAATGCGTGGTTCAAATGAAACCACTCCAGATCCATTTGATATTGCAGAAATAAAAGCTATTTATTTTGTTGATCGTGATACTAAAAATATCAAGCTGATTGTACGTCGTATGTATAGAGCTGAACAAATTCTTGCAGAAAATGTTGCTAGAAATGAAGATATGAATGTATTATTTTGGTCAGAAGAAGAGTTTAGAATCACATATCAACAAATATGTGGTAAATGTTATGTTACCTGTGGAGCCAACATTCTAGATCCACTTGTATGGTCTTCTGGTGGTCCTGATCGATTTTATTTCAAATGCAAATATGATTGTCTTACTAATTCCATTGTCCCTGTGTATAAACTCCCAGGTGAAGCTAAACTGGTTGGAAAAGAAGTTTATGTCAATTATAACCATCAATATGTGGATGAGGATAAATTACAGTATATACCATCATATAAGAAAATCAAACCACTCAGAGGACTTGATATATTTGCTGGTTGCGGTGGCTTGTCAAAAGGCTTAGAAGATAGTGGTTTAGTTATAAGTAATTGGGCTATTGAATGTGATGACAAAGCTGCTGAAGCATTTAAATTAAACAACCCAGGATCAATTATGTTTGTTGAAGATTCTAATCATTTATTAAAATTAGCAATGGCTGGTGAAAAAACAAACAGTAAAAATCAAAACATACCGCAAAAGGGTGAAGTTGACTTCATTTGTGGAGGACCTCCTTGTCAAGGGTTTAGTGGAATGAATAGGTTTAATTCTGGTCAATATTCTTTGTTCAAGAACTCTCTGATTGTTTCATTTTTATCATATATTGATTTCTATCGTCCAAAATATTTTGTCATGGAAAATGTTAGAAATTTTGTATCTTTTAAAAACAGCATGGTTCTTAAATTGACTCTTAGATGTATTACACGTATGGGCTATCAGTGTACATTTGGAATTCTACAAGCCGGTAACTTTGGTGTACCTCAAACTAGAAGGAGATTAATCATTATGGCTGCCGCTCCCGGTGAAAAATTGCCATTTTATCCGGAGCCTATAAACGTCTTTAATAGAAAAAGTTCCAGTTTAAGTGTCCAGGTTGGTGATGAGAAATTCAAAACGAATTGCAAGTATGTTAATTCAGCCCCTTTGAGAACCCTCACAGTATATGATGCTTGGTCTGATTTACCTGGAATATCAAATGGAGCTTATCAAGAAAGAATTCCATACAACTCTACACCCATTACACATTTACAGAAATTACTAAGATATCCAGACAACCAATATGCTGACTCTACATTATGTGATCATATATGCAAGGAAATGTCATCTTTGGTTCAAGCTAGAATGGCACTGATACCAGTATGTGAAGGAAGTGACTGGAGAGACCTGCCCAATATAACAGTACAATTACCTGAAGGCCTTAAAACCAATACACTTTTGTATACTCACCATGATATCAAAAATGGTTATGGTCCAAATGGTGCATTACGCGGTGTTTGCACGTGTGCCAGTGGTGATAAATGTGATCCACAAGATCGTCAAAACAATACAATTATCCCTTGGTGCTTACCACATACTGGTAATAGACATAATAACTGGGCAGGCTTATATGGCCGTCTAGCATGGTCAGGGTTTTGTTCAACCACCATTACAAATCCTGAGCCAATGGGGAAACAAGGTAGAGTACTTCATCCTGAGCAACACCGTGTGGTCAGTGTACGAGAGTGTGCCCGCTCACAAGGTTTTAAAGATTCTTTCATATTC
>NC_042496.1:5436421-5437375 GCF_005508785.2 Acyrthosiphon pisum | reverse complement strand
TATTTTTAATAATAATAAAACATATTTATGCAATTAAAAACATGATTGGTATTTTGGTCGGGGATGGTTTATGAGGCTGCAAAATATGTGTGCCTGGCGGCATTATATCTTAACACGGCAATGTGCAAAGGGTGAACAACAGAACAAATTGTATTAGTTCCCAATAAATGTTCAATATAATGGTAATAATAAAATACAATAAATCTCTATGAATTATAATAGAATATGGTAAATATAATAATTATAAAAATACTCTATTTGAATCTGTACACGCCAAAAGTAATACATGATATTAACATTTTCCGTACATGATAATATTTTCATAATTTTTTTAGATTCTGAGTGGAACGATGAATGTATTGATTTTACAATGATGTGTGTTTTTTTATTTATTTGTTTATTTTTTTTTTATATTTTTTATTTTTTTTGTGTCTGTGTACACGATAAGTAGTCGAAATAATGCTACGATTTTCAACTTCAGTATCTTGTTCGATCAGAAAGTCAATATCGTTGGTACATTGGGGAGGTCAAAATTTAAATTTCACAGTAGTTTTCAAAAGCGCCGGGAAAAACAAAAGAAAAATTAAGGAAAAACGGGAATTTTTACGCAAAATAGATTTTTCACAAAATTGAATTTGGTTTTTGGTGTAACTTTAAAAAAAATTACCGTAGATACATGAAATTTTGACTGAATGTTTATCTTAGCATCTTCTATACACCATAACATTTTCAAAATATTTTGATTCATTTTGAGCTCTTTACGGACATTTTCATTTTCCATTTTTTTTTAGTTTTTTTTCTAAAAATATCAATAAAATTTTATTTGTTGGATAAAAAAGCTTGAAAATTTAATAGAAGGCTCCTAGTATATTGTTTCAAAGGTAGATGAAAAATATTAAAAATCGTTAGTCACTGTTTTTTTTTTATAAGTATTTAAAGTTCAAAAAATGACAA
>NC_042496.1:5434155-5434993 GCF_005508785.2 Acyrthosiphon pisum | reverse complement strand
CTTCTAAAGTATACTATTATATATCTATGATAGTACCACGGTTTTTTGTTGATGTATAACGCGTTATAAGTACCTAATAGTTATTATGATATGAATGATATGATTAATTTGGAATTTATTATAGGTACCTATTATAGGTCAATTTTTTTTTAATACCATAGATAAGTATATATATGTCTAATAATAGACGGATATACCGTCTCCGCTCAGAATCGTTTTTCTTATACAGTGATATTATATCATTGAATTCAAATTTAATACTGTCCATTATACAGTGACCCACTTCTAACCTACTGTACAGCAGAGCGACATCCACTTACCCACCTTTTTTTTATTTTAAAATGCGTGTTATATACAAAAAAAATGTAGTTTATGAAATTTTTCATCAATAACTTAAAAACGAAGTTTGTCCGGGCTTTTTTTTTTTACATTCTTCCAAAGCACCCTAAAACACACATTAAAAAAAAAAAATTTAAAAATCGAAAAGTTGCTAATACAGAATCGTTCTGATTTTCTTATATTTTTAAGTTAACATATATGGGGGTGTGGGGGCATCATCCCCACGGGTTAATTTTCATTTAATGTCAGGTAGGAGCTACAGCCCCCCCCCAACATTTCAGTCCTAGTTGCGTCACTGGTACTTTCTTAACATTTTTAAAAATTTCAAAAATTGTAAATTGTTCTTTTTTTCCGTGTTTTTTTTTCCTTGGTCTTTTTTTCCGGGATTCATAAATATCATATTATTATTAGTAATACATTTATAGGTCAGATAATTTATTTTTTGAACCTGCTTTTTCGGGGGAGGGGGGCTTATCCCCCCTGCGTTCACCCCTGGATC
>NC_042496.1:5429563-5434055 GCF_005508785.2 Acyrthosiphon pisum | reverse complement strand
AAACTGTACTAGTAGGATGTGTAGATAGTATATCAACAACCAAGTAATGGAGTACTATATGGAGTGTCAATATTACCCAGCTATTGATACATTTTAATGTTTTGACTGGTTATATACTGTTTATATAATATATATATATATAAATATAAATTATGTTGGTAAGTAACGAACAATATAAATTAAATTAAATGTTAAAGGCTTATCAATAGTTGGGTAATAAAAATGAAATTTATTGGCAGGATCAAACCCCCTATATAAACTATCATCTTGAGCAACGAAAAAGAAGATTTATAATATTTTCAATAGAACAAAAAATAATGATGATTATTTGTATTATATTTATACATACTAATATTATAGCTACATTTAAATTGTTCAATAGTTATATACGATTAATAGTTAAGTATAAGTGATATTCAGATATATAATTATTTATATTTGAAATTTTAAGATTTTCTTTTATAAAATTACCTATATTGGCCTAGGGCTGTTCGATTATTTCGATTAATCGATTATTACGACGATTATTTTTTATCTAATTATAACAGACTAGTATTTTACCATAATGTAGGAAAAGTAAACGTAGTATGCAGATATTCAGCAGCCAATATTATGTTATTAATATTTAATAATTTAAATTATAACTATTCTCATTATAAAAGCAAAATGAATTCAAATTTCACAAACACGTTTATTATAACTTGAAATTCAAAATGAGCATTCAAAATCCAGTAGGCCAATTTATCAGCTAGTTTTTAAAATTAACATTTAAGCAAATATAATATAGAGAACTATACATAAAATAGTTATTATTTTGTGTATACAGAGGTGTACCTTTCTGTGTAACTATTAAATCCAAAACCGTTTGTTTTGCCTATGATTTACTTAATAGTTTATTATTTTCATATTTTGATACCAATATAACTATTTTACTTAGGTACATAAATACATTTTTCATGCTTACATAAAAACAGTTAATATTAAGAATTTTAATTAATTGTACCTACCTATTTTAATAAATTGATAGTCAAATCTATAGTCACTATAAGTTAATTGATAAGCCATAACATTTATCTCACTGGTAAGTTTTAGTTTAATTTGTAAAATTATTTAATGCTACTACCTAGATTATTATAACCATTATAAAAAATTGACATTTTTGCCATGTTTTTATGCTGGCTTTCATTCTAAACCGGTTTAAAATTATCCCACAAATTATCCGCACCGGGATAATGAACCATGTAAATCCCGGTGCATTATTTTTTCACACCAGTTTAGTCTAGCGAATTTCTACTTTCCGTTAATAAATAATTTATAGAAAGTAGGTAGTCTAATCTGATTCAAAAATAAAAATAATATTATTGACTTACGCTTTATATTTTACTCCCTATAAAATATATAGGTACTTTTAACAACAACCGTTTGAGATATAGTGTGTTTCCACTTTTCCAGTGGCGAGGCGTGATACTCATCTTTAGGTAGGTAGTAACTCTACGACGCTGGAAAAAAATAACCACGTCCCCACGGACCAAGATAATAAATTTGCGGCGGACGATGACGGGACGTCGATAACGATAATTACACAGAAATAAATTAATTTTTAATTTAATAACGATTACTTTTGTATAAATAAAATAAAACTTAAATGTGAACAGCGAGACACGTCACGTACTCACGTGGACTATTCTCAGTACTTTATCTATTCCATATTATATAAACTTATCTATGATCTATTCTGTGGCGCAACTACACGAGTAGACGTGACAAGACGTGACAACGATAGTCGATAGCCATCACTATTAACTCTTTCAAATTCCCCCTGCACACCACACCATGTAGAACGAGATGTCGTCTCATATTTATTTTTAGACTGTATTAGGGTATTTACTGGAATTACCCGCTACGCCAGGCGTCGCCAGTTCAAACGCGCGGCTAGCAACTATAAATTATCATGTAAATTATAATGATACATATTATAAGTAATAACTATATTATTATAAATTATAATAAATAATAATTAATACTACCTACTTACAACAATAAAACAAAAAAAAATTTTAACCTACATATTATTATATTATCAATTATTTATAATATAATAAATGTGATTTGTATGACATGACATTCAAATTTGTAAAATAGGCCATAGGGGCCACAATGCCAAATAATGAAATAAAAAAATAAAAATATGTGGGTCAGGTACTCAGGTGACCCCTAATCTCCCACATGGGACCGACACTTCACCTTTTTTTATGATTAAAGATTAATATATACTTTCGCTTCCGGACTTGAATTTTTATAAACTATGTAAAATGTATTGTAATTAATGCAGAATTGGTATATTTTTTGTTTTAAACAAAATAAAATGTATGAGTTTTAAACAGTTCAAAACAGTGATTTAATTTTCAAAATTATTTTTTTAAATCTTATATTACAAATTTGAATTTAATCAATTTTTACAACTTTTTAGGTTTTGTTTTATTTTTTGTTTTTAGCAACGTAATGAAAAATCTAAATGCGAATGCGTCCTGTAAAAAATATTCCTCTACCTATCCAACAAAAAAAAAAAATTACGGAAATCGGACCAATACGAGGTGTGAGAGTTTTTCCTGTAAAGTGTGTTTTTATCGGTATAATAAACCCTATCAACCCCCCCCCCTAAATAGGTATCGGGTAGTAGTTTAGTGGAAAAGTATTACAATTGAAGTAGCAACTAAAATATAAAATTTAATTTTCAAATTGTATAGAATTGCGGAAAATTTGAACAATTGCAACTAGAACCCTTAATATGTAATTTTCCTATACAGTTATACGCTAAATGCCTAAATGTTTAATGTTTAAATGTTTATAACATATAGTGTAACAATTATAAATATAAATATGTTACATGACACCTATGTATATAATACGAACTCTACCGTATGTACGATTACCGGCTGACCGATACATTAATAAACACACACATAATTGTGAGGCCTATGATTGACACACACAGTGTATTAGTAACTAATAAGTACTAAGTTAGTTCACTGTGCACCTTAGGCCTCAATACACGCTACGATTGCCGGACTCCGTATGACTACGACACAGTTACATATTATAATAGAATATACTAGATATATATGTGAGTATTATTATATTTTGTAAGTGTTTAGTAGACAATAAAACATAATTATAACTGAAAAGGAATCTTAGTATTTTAAATATATTTAAAATCCTGATAACTACATATCTGCCCCTGGCTACGGTATTTATATCTATAGGATCCTACGATCCTCCAACAAAAATATTTTTATTAAAAGATAAACCAAGGCACCAACTACCAAGTATATATTTTAAACTAGAATAGGAAGAATCGAGAAAGTCTATGCTTGTATGTAATATATTTTTTATTTGTTCCGCTCAGAACTGTGGGTCACTGTAATCTGTATTGGATGGTGTTAAATACTTTAATAGTTAAATTTGAATTCAACAATATAAAATCATTGTAGGTAGACCGTATAGTAGATATACAAAAAACGATTTTGATCGAATTCGCCAACAATATTACTATAAGTACCTACTGACTATTGAGTGTAGGTATATTTTATGATATTATTGTGATTAAAGTAATTAATTTTAGTATTAGGCATTAGTAATTTAGTGTACTAATTTAGTATATATCAGGGGCGTCTCCAGACTTTGGCTATGGGGGGGGCGAAATAGTAAAAATATTATTAATTTACATGGGATTCAGATACTGAGTGTTATGATGTATCATAAACATCTTTTATTCTAAGCAAAGCGGTTTATTATCTTGTCACTGAAATGTTACATTATTAAAAACAAATCACCATAGTCATTATAGTATACAAATTTACAAACCACGGACCACGATTTAAGATATACCTTTAAGGTAAACAGAATCTTGTGTTAACCACGGTTGTAGCAGCTACAGAACCTACGAATCACACATCATAACAAGATAACATGATAATTGATAACAAGATGAACAAAAAAAGAATATTTTATTTAAATAATATAAACTATACAATTAACCAATAATTACTATGTATGTAATTCTATACTCTATCCAACTCACGGGGGGGCGGTCGCCCCCTTTGCCCCCCCCCACAAGGACGCCCCTGATGACGCGTTAAAAACAATAATAATTGCTTCGTATACATAATATTTACGTGCAGCAGTTAAGTGACTGTGGGTCGCTAAGTTCGAAACGAGTTCCACCCGGTAAATGAGGTAAGGGTCGACAAATTAGTTCATTATAGCCCGGTCGCTCCTGTCAGGAACACTTAGCTAAGTAACTGCTACACAGTGTCGCAGACAGACCACTGACTGTGTTGAATCCATATTATATAAAATGGCCGACGTAAAAAAAATATAAATACCACGATCCCCCCCCCCCCTGATGATTTATCTACTAATTTAGGGCGATGGGTCAAACTCAATTATCGCGCCGGTTAGATTAGCGTCGAAAAGCATGTATCGTCTAGGG
>NC_042496.1:5429277-5429463 GCF_005508785.2 Acyrthosiphon pisum | reverse complement strand
TTCAAGGTCATAAAATTCCATCAACCAATTATGGATATACTTATCAACAATACAAATTTAAATATATATTTTATTAGTGATTTTATTTGTTTAATTTTAAAGTTATATTAGCCATATATTTAGGACACGTTGAAGTTCTAACCCAATTCATATTGTCAAATAACTAAAGTTACTAAAATATGTTGA
>NC_042496.1:5423556-5429177 GCF_005508785.2 Acyrthosiphon pisum | reverse complement strand
TATATATCTATGATAGTATCACACTATCACGGTTTGTTGTTGATAGTATAACGCGTTATAAGTACCTAATGGATATTGTAATATGATTAATTTGGAATTTATTACAGGTAACTATTATAGGTTTATTTTTTTTTTTTTAATACCATAGATAAGTATATAATAATATTATGTCTAATACCTAGACTGACAAACCGTCTCTGCTCAGAATCGTTTTTCTTATACAGTGATATTATATCATTGAATTCAAATTTAATACTATCCATTTTACAGTGACCCACTTCTAACCTACTGTATAGCAGAGCGACATCCACTTACCCACCTTTTTTTTTATACTTTTTGTGGTATATTACATATTGTTAGTATACATAAGTTGTATGCACATAAATGATATATAAGCATATTATATATAGGTATGTATCTACAATATAGATATATCAATATATCATATTATTATTTAAAATTATATTATTTTATTCAATTCGGACTTAGACTCACATGTTTTCAATAGTTTTCAATAGGTAAACATTATAAACGTAAATAATAAACGGTTATATAGAAAACGTGCTATAAACATGTGCATCTGTCGTGATAATGTATTACTTGATTATCATTGATATTTACATGTTGTTTGGTATAACAGTATCACAATATGTGTTTTGTAGGACGTAGGTAAATATTATATTCGTATGCTTTATGTGTTTATGCGGCATCAGGCATAATGACATATAATGATATACCGTCATGCCGAGGTCCGAGGGCTTTATAGTTCATAGACTTATCGCGTACAATATATATTATGTTTATATATATGTATATATATAAGCGATCTCCGCAGCATCCGGTCGCGGCCGAGTGTATTAAGTTTTACAATAATAATACCTATATTATATTCAATTTTGATAAACAAGCAAAATAAATAATAAATTAAAATTACGACTCCGGATAGTATTTTAGATTCTGAGTACAGTCGTACGCCTATCTAAACAGAATACATTTTTCTAACAATATACATTATACATATATAAATTATAAGCTATTATGTGGTATAAACCAATAACGCAAAAAAACAAAAAATATAGGATTTTAGAGATATTCGAATAATTACAAATAAACTTTACGAACAAAACTTTAAATAAAATAAATATGTTACATAATATAATAATAAATAAAAATACCTACACGTAATATTATGCACGACGGCAAAATTAACGTATTATAGGAACCTTATGTTACATGTTAAATTTAAATCTAACAATACGAAAGCCGTTGCCTAATTTAGCAATATCGAAAAAATATATATCCTATATTGAGTTGGCATGTAGGTTGACACCTTTAAAACCATCATCGATGGATTATAGGTAATGGCTTTTTCGAAACTGATTGCTAGGTACTTATTCAATATGAAGCGCATATCCAGCGGATCCAGCTACAGGGATTTAGCCTGTACAATTATATAATATTATGTATTTATATATTATTATGTAATAGCTTTCCGTTTATAGTTCATAATATGTTTTACATTTCATAAATTTGAAATATAAATTAAATTGTAACTTTTTAAATCTTATCTATAATCTGTTATGAAATAAAATTATAATCTGGACTATAGGGGGGTTGGAAACTTTTTTCAAACAAAATATTTGTTAAATTTAACTTTATAAATCTAGTATATTGCCTACGTGAATTTAAAATTTTTTTGCTGACACCTATGCGTATTACAACCAGTTAAGGACGATGGTGCAGAAATGAATTGCCCGAAATCATTAGTTTTGATGGTATAGCTTTTCGAAGTTCGCGATTTCGGTGTTTTGTGCTAACGAATTTTAAATTTTAGTTTCTGAGTGAAACAATGAATGCATTGATTTTGCAATAATGAGTGTTTTTTTTTTTTGTGTCTGTGTACGTTGACTTGAAGTCTTGAATAATTTCAAAAATGTTAGTAACACCTTTATTGGTTTTCCATCATCTTTTACATAACAAATCGAGGGATGTTTTCGATTTTAATTGTGTACCTATATAAAAATTTAAAAAAAAAACTAATTAGCTATAAGCCTATAACTTTAAAATAAGTCTGGCCTCCAAATTCAGTCTTCTCCATCGTTTTCAGCATGCTTAACTATACATAGGTACGATTGAATAAAACAAATTGAAAAAAAAACTAGTTCAATAAAACAGAAAACGGTAAAATATTGAGTTGATCGAATAAGTTAAATACCGAAAATATAGTGAACTTTGTAAGGCTATAATTAAAAAAATACTGATTTTCGGCAATTCATTTTTGTAGCATTGTTTTTTTTTATTGTAATACATGGGTTTCAAAACAAAAAATTGAAAAATTTGCGTGGGTACTAAGCTAGATTTGTTCCCAATAAATTATTATAATTACATGTAAGTATACATATTATATTATTAAATTCATAAAGTGTCCAAAGGGGGGGATTAACCGAACGGTTTAAACGATTAACGAAATCAATGCTAATTTTATTTTAATTTGTCGTTGTGTTTAATATATGTACCTAGTATTGTGTATATGTGTTTATACTAATTAGTAATTTAATTATATTATATATACGATATACCTAATATAATGATAGACACGTCATGTATTAATGAGAATTTTCAATTTTGATCTCCAGAATGCACCAACTAGATTCATGACTTTTCTATTAGAAAATATTCTGACATCGAAAATCGGAGCATTTTTACTACCACAAATGTAAATTATAGAAAAAAAAACCCCAGCCATCATTGTAAATACAATATAATCATTGGTAATTTAAAAAAAAGAATTGTAAGTTTTGTAATTTTTCTACTGAAATATGACACATAATTTTAAGAAACACAATTTGTAAATTTCAATGACAGGCTTATGATGTTAAAGCCTCAATTCTTTAAATTAAAAATCAAAAATTTCGGTAACATGTTAGATACTTATGGGTATATAAAATATAAGTTTTATACTCTATGCGAGTACAAGACTGACCAAGACGAGAAATTTCCAGGTGGCCTGTCCTGATACTTGATAATCATGTTAATGGCATGACTAATGCCTAAACTTGTTATAAAAAACTCATTTTTCTTGGTAAAATCTTCTTGGTCTACCTATAATGTCGTAGTGTTGTGTGCTTATATTATATTATAATGTTCACGATTTTTTTTGGCGATTTACTGTTCGACGCAGTACCTATCCACTGCACACTCCACATATAGCACGCTCTGAACATTAAAACAATAGTAATAATATTATGAAAACACGAACGTTTGACTTTTTTTAAACACTATTCCGCGTTTATTACTGTGTATATTTATATCGTTAGCGCCACGGTAATAAAACGGCCAAGGCTATATTTGGTATCGCGCGCGCCCGCAATCTAAAACACTACGTAGAGAGGTAATAGACTTTTTTACTAATAGACTAATAGAGCCTAAAGGGTTAATAGTTAGTACCTATATAAAAGTGAGTAAGTGGATGTCACTCTGCTGTACAGTAGCCAGTAGGTTACAAGTGGGTCAATGTATAATGGATTGTGTTAAACTCGAATTCAATGATATAAGACATTGTATAAGAAAACAATTCTGAGCGGAGAACGTTAATCTGGATATTTTATATTGTTATTATTTATTATAATATCCTGTAAGTTGAATTAATATTATATTGTTATTTTTTATTTGTTTCTATGGTTATAAACAAAGCGTTGGAAATTAAAATTCCATTTTTAGCGGTTTTTCGTAATTTGTCGGTGGTTTTTCCCGTGGCATTAAATAACTATAGAGAAAATCGAAAAATTACTTCTCTAAAGTATCATCTTGATCGTATTTGCTCAAAGATACCATAGTATAAAAAATAAGAAGTATGATCAACGCGAACCGTGTTTTCGTCTTAGTTCGCGCATGTGCATCGTCTTGTGTTTTTGTGCATACTGCATTGCATATGATTAATACGCATATGAGGACAACTGATTAGTATAGTAGGTAGGTCCCTACAACCTACATTTCCTAGTCCTCGCAAATTGGGAAAGGACAAGATTAGAATAGAAAAGTAAAAGCCGCGGACAGCGAAACGCGCAACCCCAGTGTGTTGACTGTGCCTTTTTGGAGGGCCAAACGCGCTCACATGTCGTCGCTTAAAACTAAAAACGCTATGCCGATACCATGACAAAATAATTTTGTCATGGCCGATACGGCGATAAAACGGCCAACGCATGGGCGTGCGCAAACATTTTTCGCAGGGTATGCCGGTATTTTTAAACATACCTAACTCAATACAAAGAATAACTCCCTAAAAACTCTTAATAGGTACAAATAACTTGCCATATAATGCGAAAATAAATTAACCTCCGTTTCAATTAGCTTATTTATTGGTTTTAGATATTTTAATTTGAAAAGCTTGTACTGTGACTTCATTCCAATTAAGCGACAGAATAAAAACCTACAGACATTAATTGATAATACTATAATAATATAATAATGACAAAAAATGAAAATCTAATTAATCGAAATTCTATTTTTGATAGTTGTAGGTAGTATGAAAATAAGCAATACCGCAGGGGCCTGTATGTTCTGGTAACAAAACACGCAATTCTCACGAAAACGGTGGATTTTGATTTCAACTATATTATAATGAGTTAGCAATCTATTTTATTATTTATAGGTTCCTATAGTGATTATAAAAATATAATTATGAAATCTAATTAATATTTGATTTCATCACATTTCGTCTCAACAATGTTATTATAAGAAAATAATATTAAGAAATGATCAAAATATTTAAATTCTTGAAGTAAGATACTATGAACTACCTATCTTCGTTCATGATCATAATTTATAATCAAAATATTTACAACTAAAAACTATATGGTTATGATAATTCTGCAAGGGATGCCATGGCATACCCGGCATCCCCCTGCGCACGCTTATGGCCCACGGGAAACATTCCTGATTCTAAACATCACAATGTAAAATGGTATGTAAAATATGTTATGTGATGTTAATCGCGGTTGCAATAATTACATAACTTCTAGATATAAAAACAAATAAACCTCAACAAAATAAATATCAATCAGGATTTTTCAGAGTACCCAAGACTCAACTTAGTATAAACACACTACAAGTGAAACTGGATTTGGGGGAGGGGGGCATACAACTCATAGGCAAGACAGTGCATCTGCACTTAGCATCATCCACTACGCTACTATTTAGTTGTTGTATTAGTTAAAAAATGTTTATTGAAAATGATAGTTTCACATATTATTTTATGAATAATATATTTTTTTTAAATAAATAATTAATATACATCTAGGTTTGGTTTATAAGCAAATATGCTATAATAATTATTTAATTAAAACAAATATTCACAAATTAAAAAAAAATAAACATATTTAAAATTAATAAAATGAAAATGATAATTCCAGTAAACAAATTTGTAATTCAAATGAGTTATTTCGACACACGCTTTTGTTGTCTTGATCGATATATATCAAATGGTGGTGGTACTAGGTTAATATCTTCATCACTGTCATCACCTTTACCAGACAGCCCTCCTATTCTTCGTTTTTTCTTATTGGAACCACCATGTGCTGCATCTTCATTGGCCCATTGCACTGACACAGCAGTGTCAAATA
>NC_042496.1:5393165-5423456 GCF_005508785.2 Acyrthosiphon pisum | reverse complement strand
ATTTAAATCTGTTTATATAAACTGAAGAAATAATATTTATGGGACTAGTATTAATAGAATAGTGATGAATCATGAATGTCTGATAAGTTGAAACAGTTGTATATTCATATTTGTTTGAAGTCCACTGTTTGCGATCGTGAATCCACATTCCACATATAAATGATAATGCTGAAGATGGACTTATAAAAAAAGCATAGATATCTAATAGAATAACCTATAAATAATGTTGTCCAAACGTCCAACTATCATTGGAATTCAATCTATACAGTTCTTAACAATTATTTTTTAAATATTATGTTTCTCATAAAAGACGATATTAGGTTTGAGTTATTTTTATGATAAATACTAAAATACTACACCAAGAATAGCTGAATATTATAACATTATAATATAGTATTAAATAAAAATGTATTAAACACATTTTTATTGATTCACTTTAACATGACAGTAGAAACAGTAACTATAAGTGCAATTTTTTTCTTTTTATATTTATTCTTATAATAAAGCAAACATATTACATTGTATACTCTCTTCAATAAGTTTAATATAAAATCAAATTTTGTAATAATTAAAAAATATTTCTTCTCAAATTATTAGGTGTTTTATTAATTGCTAAAATATCAAATGGCTGAATAGTAGCTGCACTGTTTTAGGCCATAAATGCATCAACAGTAATACCTACATAAACTAGCATTGATTTAACAATATAATATTAATTTACCTATTTTGATACTAACTATGTATCACATTTACAATAATTTAACAAAACTGTTATAAAAAAAAAGGTTAGTGTACACATTGGAAATTTTTTTATCATCAATAGACATAATATTTATTGATATTTTAATGTATGAATACAAAATGTAGAAAAATAATTTAAAATTAATATTATGGATCAAATAAAAATCATTTTTTCTAACATATAGTATATATATATATAATAAATGTGTTTAATTTGAATTAAAATATATATATAATATATGTTCTTAAACCACTATAAATTATGTAAAAAGTTTTGGCACGTCCGTAAAACTCTACGTTGAAATCGACAGAATTGACAGCATTTAAAGAAGAACATAATTAATTTTAATAATTATAAACTCAGTCAAAGTTTACCAGTCGATTTTGGTGTATACCGTCATTGATACATTTAGAAAAGCATTAAGCAGTAAAATAACATTATAAATAACATAAAATAACCAAAAAAAATATAAATTTATATGTATATAGTTATTTGTTTTGATGAGTTGATTAGTTCTCTTGCTAATAACAACATTATCTCTCATCTTAAACCTTTGGAACACAGGTTTTGTGGATATACAATTTTGAAAAACTATTAAGTATTAATAATAATTACTTAATTAAAACTTTTGAAAAAAAATGCCTTTAGCAAATTATCTTTGTAAGTCATGGATGAATTTCCAATTAGAAATGTCCATTTTATTCAATTGTATTTTTGTTAATACAATTTAAGTAATCATTTCCAAATATTTTTGTTTATGTTTGTTTAACATCTCTGTGACTGTTACCAGCTTCTTCAATGATTGTTGATTTTTACTAAGATTTTGAAGTTCGATTAGATGGGTTTTACAAATGTGATGTAGGGTGCCTAAATTACGGGCAGGGTCACCTTTGATTTTTTCTCCCTCTGATTCTGGTTTTTCAATTACATTGGATAATTGGTCTAAAAACACAATCATTCTCTCTTTATTCTTCAGTATAAACGGATTAACAACTTCCATGTAAGGCTCTTTGCCTCCAAACTCTACCAAATTGGCTAAGTTCTGCAAGCATTTTGCCACCATAATCAGAGATCTAGCTGCCATGGGTGGTGGTGGTTCTGGAATTAGATTGAACTGTCTAGGATTTAAGATTGCTGGGCACAGGAGTCGTAAGAATATAAAACCAGAAACTACTCTGGTCCTAACCAATCTTTCATATGGCCACTTATTCATTACCATTCTCTGTAGACATCCGCATATGTATCGTAAAGTACGGGGACAAGCGTCAGCAGACATAAATATGGATTGAGTGATTTCATCTAATACTAACAAAAGAAACTCGGCGTTGTCACAAGCATCATCTGGGGACTCCATTTTACATGGATTAAGTTCACATGATTGTTTACTTTCCAATAATTTAAACACAGTTTGTTGAATTGCAGATTTTAAGAAATCTGAACAAACGGACTTCATATAAAGGTCCATTAAAGTTGTAGTTAATGATGCAGCACGAAATAGCGTAGTAGTTTCATCCTCTTTCATTATCTCTACATCATTTAAACTTCTTAATAGATCAGCTTCTTTTTTCTCGTGTCGGAAAATTCCCATTAAAGATGTAGCCAAAGGCATGCGGTCCTGGTGGCATAGATCTGCTAGTGCTCGTACAGATTCTAAATCTGGATCAAGAATTAGCTGCTGCATTGGTGAATACTCTTCAGTTGGCATGATGAGATCGTGTAAGTATCTAGTACGCAACCGTAGAGAACCCCATTCTCCAATTGGTGTTATACCACTTAAAGGATACCAGTCTTCGACTTCAGCTCCATTGTTCAATGTATTCAAGTCTACAGTTAATTCGGCTACCTCAGTATCCTTAGATCGTTTTCCTTTATTGTAAATGCTTACAGTGAATGTTAATACATCAGGAGGTACATCATCTAAAGTGAACTCTTCGTCAAACACAGGATCAGGTCCGCTCTTAGCTCGAGTTCTGGCTACTTTTACTTGATTCAGAGATATTATACAAAATGGGTTTGGTACAAGTTTGAATGGCAAACGATGGGCATCCAAAATGTGCAGCTGTAAGCAACGTAATTCGCGTAATTTGTGTGCTTTAGGAACTCTTGACAACTGAGTGACACAGTACATTCTTAAAGAGGAAAGCCATTCTTGAAATAAATCTTGTGTCGCTAAAGATAAATAAGTTATAGTAGCCAAACATGGTAAAGCTCTTTCGACTAACTGGAAACAATTAGGTCTATCAAACACACTTTCATGTACTGGATACAAGTAAGCACAACTCAATTCTATCAAACCTTTAGGTTTAGTTCTTTTAGGATTATCATAAAAACATAAATGAGTATCAACTCCATCAATTAATAAGACGAAGTATAATGACTTCCATTTTTTATTCTTGTCGCTTTTCTTGTACATATACCCTTGCATTTTTATTCCTTTTACTTTTTTGATTCCCACCTGTTCGCGACATTCTCTAAGTGTTGCATATATTTTTTCAGCTTGTTGTACTTCTTTTTGTTTAATTGGTAAATCCAACAACTCATTAGAGTTACGACACACAGGCATCATAAGAGTATGCCCTTCAACTATCTGTTCTTTACGGTATCTATTTATGACGGCATCTAAACATTCAAATGTACGACCACCCATCAAATAACGAACACCCTTTTTCTCAATACGAAATCTTTGGATTTGATTGTTGACGTGAAAGAATAATGAATAATCACCCGGAGAATTATCACTTGGTCTGACTAAAAAACTTCCAGGACCAGATTTGACTAACATGTCAACAGCTTCATTTTTTGTTACACCTGGATGAAACCAATCAAAGACTGTGTTTGGATCAATGTTTTCATCTAAATGATCTACCTGAAAATGTAATTTTTGTAATTAATAGTCATTGGTTATTACTTAGTGCCAGTTGCACCGTCTCTGATTAAAGTTAATCGGAGTTTAATCGGTCAAATTTGCCCGGTTAAATATCTGTGATCAGCTGATTATGCTTAATCGAAGTTTAACCGTAGACGGTACAACTGGCCCTTAATTAGCTAAGGTTGTCATTAATTAATTGCTTAAAATAAGAAACATTTGTTCTAAATTAAATAGGCATGATTGTTTTAAAATTCATATTGTACTTATATTATAATTTATTTCAATTACTATTTATCTATAGACTAATAAATGATGAGGTCCGTCATAGGATTTTTTATTCATCTACTTTTTCACTTTTGTAACGCTATTATTTTGTAAAATTAGTTATTAATTAATTTTTTTTAAATAATACCTAAATGTTCTAAATTAAATTTAAAAAGTTAATATCAAAATTAAAATAACTGTTGAATTTTCAATTAATTATAAAAGTACCATTGTGGATTTACATAAAAACTAGAACCTTTAACCCATTTAGATCTAAAATATTTTGAACTAGTTATTAAATCAGGTAATACAGCAATTATTGTAATTACAAATATATTACATAAATATTAAATTAGTCAATTATTTAAATTTATTTACCATATATTATTTTCTAAACCCTAGTAAACAAAAATTATTAATAATAATTTAATAGATACTATAACTTACTAAGTCTCTAAAAATCATTCCTTGTTCACCTGTTCTATGAGCAGTTACCCATAGCCATCCATCTCCCATGTCATTGTGTACAAAGAATATGTCACCTTTTTGAAATGTTAGTTCATCTGTATCAGGCATTTTAGTGTAAGGTAAAATTGCTACAACACGTTTTTTATCATTGACCGGTTCAGGAGGCGCTACTGGATATGCAAGTCTCTCTCTTTTCAATAAGTCTGAACAATTTGTATAATAGCCAATTAAATCAGACAAACTGTCAAACTGTCGGCCACCTATGTAGAAATCACCACATACAGCCGTCACTCTAAAGTGATTGATACCAGTACGTCCCAGATAGGATAGCACATATGAGCCTGGTTTACGATCACTTTCACGCACTAGATAACTACCCAAATCTACAGCCTGCCACAGTCGTTCCTCGGCTGCATGCCGACTCAACCGACCATGATACCAATGATTTTCAGGTGGTGCTTGTAACAATGATACATTATTCCTACCGTCCAGTTCATCTTGTTCTATGAATGGATCAAAGTCTTGATCAAGTATGTCTTGGCTATCTTCACTGTTGAGACTTAGCGTAGCATGTACCTTATCGCGCAACACCACACCTGGACCACCTCTAATGAACTCAGCCATAGTTTTCTTTATGAAGTCAATTGTGAACGGGCTCAAATAGCTTAAACTATCATTTCATTTTTCAACCCATCAACCGTTAATAAAGATCCTGTTAACAGATGAGCCTAAACAGGAAGGTTGTAATGGCGTTCACTGAAACCGCCGTCCCAGCACTTTGACGTGAACGTCGATACTCGGCGCTGTAAAGAACTGAAGAATAATGAAATACGAAAATATAAATTTTATAGTAATTGATTAAATGAAAATATATTCTGGTGAGTGGTGGTGCCTGATAACGGCGATTCATCAATGATGATAATAATAATATAATATTAATATTATCCACCTTAATATTATTTATGTTATCAGACCATATTTAAACATTTCGGTTGTTCTTTTCTAAGTATAAGGTCTATGGTTGTTACCGCTATTGATTATTGTATACCACCACCACAATCACTACCAAAAGTCAAAACACCAATGCGATTTTGCCGGCTATCATGTTCAATGTTGTGATAATAACGTTTACAATTTACAAACAACAAATACAAAATTCGAAGTTTTCGAACGCTCAAAAGTTCAAAACTCAGCCCGCTAAGTGCAAACTATGTTCCTTGTGTTATTCTAAGACTGTACTGTATACTGCGCTAAAATGGAAACATCCGTCGAAGAATATCCACCAGTGGTAAGCGTTATTTTAGCGTTATATATTATGTACATCATTAACCATTATGATCGCATACGATATGTTACAGAACTGGGGTAATGAAAAATTGGAAGAGGCACAGGATACGACCAACGAAAATCCTTGGGACGTAGAGTCGTGGGCGATACTGTTACGTGAAGCACAGACTCGATGGATCAACGACGTACGGTCGTTCTTTGAAAAACTTGTCACTACGTTTCCAACTTCTGGTCGATACTGGAAGTATTATATCGAAATGGAAGTATGTATAATAAATATAATACCTATTATTTGTAAAAACGGGTTCTGTATTGATAAAGTTGTTAAAATTAATTTTAGGTATTTATTGCAGTTGACAATACTTATTATATTTTTGTTTTTTAGATGCGTGGTCGGAACTTTGAAAAAGTCGAGAAGGTACAGTAATATTATATTTAACACGACGTGTATTTCAACTATTTGTTTTTATTAATCTCAACACATATTCATCAGCTCTTTCAGCGTTGTCTCGTCAAAGTACTTAACATTGAATTGTGGAAACTTTATCTAGCTTATGTTAAAGAGACAAAAGCACTTTTACCGACTTACAAGTAATTAATTTTTCAAATGTATGATATTTTTCTGTTACCATACTCAAGGCAAATACATTTACTCCAATTTCTTTATTGTATTCTATAAAATAAGATAATTATTATTTAGGAGATAATTTATCTCTAAGTAAAAAATATCTGCTAACTTGTTATGTAAACCCCATAGGAGCTATAATTAAGTATGTTTATAATATGGCAAAATTCTCATAATAAGGAAAAGTAAATACAAAATACCTATACTTATTAATAAAAGTAATCTACTATTTCATGAGTGATGAATAGACTTTTAAGTGTAAATAAACATAATAATCACTCATGAAATAGTAGATTACTTTTATTAATAAGTATAATTTTTATGTTACCAATTAATATTATTGTTTTAAAATGTATTTGTATTTTATATTCATAGTTATTTTAAAATGTAAAATAATAATTGTATATATTTTTAAATAACAAATAACAAGTGACTAACACAATTAAATATGATTAAAAAAAATAAGGGTCAGGTTGGTTTTTATTTGCCTCTAAGATGATAACAGAAAAATACTAAATTTTCATTTAATGATTTAACTTCTTTAAAAATATATTATAGAGAAAAAATGGCCCAAGCATATGATTTTGCATTGGAGAAAATTGGCATGGATATTCATTCACATAACATTTGGCAAGATTACATAACCTTTTTAAGTAGTGTTGAAGCAGTTGGTTCATATGCTGAAAACCAAAAGATTACAGCAATCAGAAAGGTAGTTTGATTTGATTCTTATTCAATATATCATGTAAAGTTAAAAATTATTATGAAATTAATATCTTATACTGTAGGTGTATCAACGTGGTGTTGTAAATCCTATGATTAACATTGAATTGTTATGGAAAGAGTATCTGGCTTTTGAACAAAGTATTAATATTATGATTGCCGACAAGATGATGATTGAACGAAGTAGAGATTATATGAATGCCAGAAGAGTCACCAAAGAGTATGAGGTAGTTATAAGAGGACTGAATAAGAATTATCCTAGTGCACCCCCAACTGGTAGCCTAGACGAGATGAAACAAGTAAGTGTCTGATTTTGTTATTTTTATTTTCAGTTGTGTACTAATTAATGATTATTAATTTCAATAGGTGGAATTGTGGAAAAAATATATAATTTGGGAAAAATCAAACCCTTTGAATACCGAAGACACTGCACTAATTACAAGACGAGTAATGTTTGCTTTTGACCAAGCCCTATTATGCATGACCCATCATCCTGACTTTTGGTATGAAGCTGCCCAATTTTTAGATGGTAGTTCTAAAATTCTCTCAGAAAAAGGGGTAAGTATTATTAAACAATTACCTACAAATTACTAAATATTATATTATTATTATAACATTTATGTGTTTAGGATATATCAGCAGCTAAACAGTATAGCGACGAAGCAGCTAATGTTTATGAAAGAGCAATTGGTACTGTATTAAATACAAGTATGTTACTACGGTTTGCTTATGCTGATTTCGAAGAAGGTCGTATGAATTATGAAAAAGTTCATAGCATTTATAAAAGTTATTTAGAAAATGAAATTACCACTGATCCAACACTGGTATGAATTTTAAAAATTGTATTGTATCATCTAAATAACAAATTTAATATTTTAATGGTTTACAGACATATGTACAATATATGAAATTTGCTCGTCGCGCCGAAGGGATTAAATCTGCACGAGCAGTTTTTAAAAAAGCAAGGGACGACTCTAGATCTAAATACCACGTTTATGTCTCTGCTGCTTTAATGGAATATTATTGTAGTAAAGATAAAAATATTGCTTTTCGTATTTTTGAGCTTGGATTAAAAAAATATTGCGACAACCCACAGTATATTATTAGTTATATAGATTATCTTTCTCACCTTAATGGTAAATAATTAATCTATAATATTAAATAATATTTCATACATTTATTGTATTACTTTTTTTTTTTTTATAGAGGATAATAATACAAGGGTATTATTTGAGAGAGTTCTATCAAACACAAGTCTTGAACCAGAAAAATCTGTGTAACAATTATTATTTTTTAAATAAATAATAATTAACAATAATGCAAACACTTGTTAATTTAATATTTATTAATTTCAGAGATATTTGGAATCGATTCCTTGAATTTGAATCAAATATAGGAGATTTGTCAAGCATACTGAAAGTAGAGAAACGGAGATCTGCTGTTTTTGGCAAGGTAATTTAAAATAATTATATAAAAACATTAAATATAATTGAATGTTTTGAATTTAGCTAGTTGAGTTTGAAGGAAAAGAAACAGCACAACTTGTGGATAGGTATAGGTTTTTAGACTTATTTCCATGTACAAGTCCCGAGTTAAGATCTATTGGTTATAACGAAGTTACCAATACAGTATCTAAAACAATGCATAATTCAACCCAAAGGTCTGCTGTTATCGATGGGTTAGATGACTTAGATAATCGACCCAATGAAAAAAGATTGCCAGTGCCAGATGTTTCTCAAATGGTACCTTATAAACCAAAATTGAATGCTTTTCCAGGCGAACATATTGTGCCAGGTAATAAAAATGAAATATTTGTTGATTTTATAATATTATAAATAACATTTTAAAGGAGGAACGTTTCCGCCGCCACCACCAGCTTGTCAGCTAATGCAAGTATTACCACCACCTGGTTGTTTTCATGGCCCATTTGTGTCTGTAGACATGCTTATGGATATTTTCTTGAGACTTATACTTCCTGACAAAGGTGAGTGCTTTAATATATTTTTTTTAAATATTGAAATTACATCACTGGTCTTATTAAAAGTAATTTATACCCAACTCACTTTTAAAAATTACTTAATAGATACAAATTGAACATTAAACTCCTGCATTTTTAGTTACAAAATAGTATGCAAATTTTCTTGATCTTTAAATGCTTAAAATAAAAACTGTTGTCTATGTATTTTTAATATTTTTAAATTGCTAAAAGAAAAACTTATCTAGGATCTTTATTAAATCTTAACCGTTTCGACAGAACCTAAAAACTTTTATCAACACTTAAAAAAAAAAATATTTATTAATTGATTAAAAGTAGTCTAAATATTTTGAAAATTTCAATGAGTAGAACATGATAATTTAAGTGACAGAGAAATGTTTCGAGTTCATATTAATATATTACCCTTTTTGTTCTCAAGTCAAAAAAACACTTTTACAAAATATAAACAAAAGCGTAACTAGGGAGTTTCTTCAAAAATTGAAATACCACAATTTTTTAATTTTTGTAATATAACGTTTTTAGGAATTTGGAAGTTAATATTAAAAATGTGGGAAAGTCTATTGCAATTAGACTTGACGAAAAATTCAAATCTGTTTTCAGAATTCTTATCGCTTCATTAGATCAATTGGTAGGATTGGCAAAGAACACGTCTAAAATCAAATGTCACATATGTGTTAGACAAAGAGAGAAAATCCCTTGGTGAAATCACCTTCACTTAAAAATAAAGCTAAAATATGGAATAATATTTTTATTTTGCATTGTTACATTTTGATTATGCACAATGTATCTATACAATTCTGAGTTGTATGTTGAAAAAATAATATATTTGTTTAGTTATAACTTAAACAATTGACAAATTTTTTTAAAACATATTTAATTTTATGCTTTTAGGTTCTGAGTGGAGAGAAAGAATGTATTGATTTTACAATGGTGTGTGTTTTTATTTTTCTGTCTGTCATCAACATTTTGGGTAGTAAGAATCCTCCAATTTTCGAGATCATCATTTTTTCTCATAGAAAAGTGAATCTAGTGGTAACTTTTGGGAGGTCAAAATTTAAAATTCCATATTGTTTTAGAAAGCGTCAAGACAAAAAATAGAAATTTTTACGCAAAACCACTTTTATAAAAAATCAATTTTATTTTTTTTGGTGTAACAACAAAATAATAAAAATTAATAACCGTATATCCTTGACATTTTCACCAAATATTGATATTAGTATTTTCCATAAATGGTAATATTTTCAAAGTATTTTGATTCTTTTTGAGTTAGTATTGTATTGAAACATTTTTAATACCCACTTATCCACCTTTTTGTGCAATTGAATATATTTTTTTATGATATACAGAATAATAAAATATAGTAAAAATGTGGGTGTATGCTTTTTTTATTAGAGTGAATTGATCTACTTTAAAACTTAAAGATCAGATTATTATCTAGGGCCTTGTGTAGGCTTTTTTTGATATTTCAATTTTAAGTTAGTTAAACTATCTAAATACTAAAATTTCAAATTCTTCATAAATCACTTATAAATTAAAATATTAATAAAAACCTTCAAAACACTAGAAATAATATTCTTACTTTTACATTTGACGATAAGTTAATTAACTCTATTTTCAAACTTAATAACACAAAATTGGTAATACTGAACGCAAATTTGTTATGTTATGTGTTTACCACATACAGGTGGCATCCTCTTAAGATTATCTTATAATACTATAAAAGCATTAGACTAGTACCTATTCTTGTATAATAAACACAGTATTTAACACGTAGAATGTGCAATATAGTTATTTGTGATAATAAAATTTACTTATTACACTTTAGTATTGTTATTATAAAGATTACATTTATACACAGATATTTATTATTTCTTGTCTTAATAGTATGATTTCAGAAATGTTTGATTTATCAAATATAATTTCTAACGATACATTTATATTGTCTTATATAGCACCAATGCCAAAAGCTGAAAATGGATGTGATGCAAAATTATTTGACACTGCTGTGTCAGTGCAATGGGCCAATGAAGATGCAGCACATGGTGGTTCCAATAAGAAAAAACGAAGAATAGGAGGGCTGTCTGGTAAAGGTGATGACAGTGATGAAGATATTAACTTAGTACCACCACCATTTGATATATATCGATCAAGACAACAAAAGCGTGTGTCGAAATAACTCATTTGAATTACAAATTTGTTTACTGGAATTATCATTTTCATTTTATTCATTTTAAATATGTTTATTTTTTTTAATTTGTGAATATTTGTTTTAATTAAATAATTATTATAGCATATTTGCTTATAAACCAAACCTAGATGTATATTAATTATTTATTTAAAAAAAATATATTATTCATAAAATAATATGTGAAACTATCATTTTCAATAAACATTTTTTAACTAATACAACAACTAAATAGTAGCGTAGTGGATGATGGATCCCTGCTAAGTGCAGATGCACTGTCTTGCCTATGAGTTGTATGCCCCCCTCCCCCAAATCCAGTTTCACTTGTAGTGTGTTTATACTAAGTTGAGTCTTGGGTACTCTGAAAAATCCTGATTGATATTTATTTTGTTGAGGTTTATTTGTTTTTATATCTAGAAGTTATGTAATTATTGCAACCGCGATTAACATCACATAACATATTTTACATACCATTTTACATTGTGATGTTTAGAATCAGGAATGTTTCCCGTGGGCCATAAGCGTGCGCAGGGGGATGCCGGGTATGCCATGGCATCCCTTGCAGAATTATCATAACCATATAGTTTTTAGTTGTAAATATTTTGATTATAAATTATGATCATGAACTAAGATAGGTAGTTCATAGTATCTTACTTCAAGAATTTAAATATTTTGATCATTTCTTAATATTATTTTCTTATAATAACATTGTTGAGACGAAATGTGATGAAATCAAATATTAATTAGATTTCATAATTATATTTTTATAATCACTATAGGAACCTATAAATAATAAAATAGATTGCTAACTCATTGTAATATAGTTGAAATCAAAATCCACCGTTTTCGTGAGAATTGCGGGTTTTGTTACCAGAACATACAGGCCCCTGCGGTATTGTTTATTTTCATACTACCTACAACTATCAAAAATAGAATTTCGATTAATTAGATTATCATTTTTTGTCATTATTATATTATTATAGTATTATCAATTAATGTCTGTAGGTTTTTATTCTGTCGCTTAATTGGAATGAAGTCACAGTACAAGCTTTTCAAATTAAAATATCTAAAACCAATAAATAAGCTAATTGAAACGGAGGTTAATTTATTTTCGCATTATATGGCAAGTTATTTGTACCTATTAAGAGTTTTTAGGGAGTTATTCTTTGTATTGAGTTAGGTATGTTTAAAAATACCGGCATACCCTGCGAAAAATGTTTGCGCACGCCCATGCGTTGGCCGTTTTATCGCCGTATCGGCATAGCGTTTTTAGTTTTAAGCGACGACATGTGAGCGCGTTTGGCCCTCCAAAAAGGCACAGTCAACACACTGGGGTTGCGCGTTTCGCTGTCCGCGGCTTTTACTTTTCTATTCTAATCTTCTCCTTTCCCAATTTGCGAGGACTAGGAAATGTAGGTTGTAGGGACCTACCTACTATACCAATCAGTTGTCCTCATATGCGTATTAATCATATGCAATGCAGTATGCACAAAAACACAAGACGATGCACATGCGCGAACTAAGACGAAAACACGGTTCGCGTTGATCATACTTCTTATTTTTTATACTATGGTATCTTTTAGCAAATACGATCAAGATGATACTTTAGGGAAGTAATTTTTCGATTTTCTCTACAGTTATTTAATGCCACGGGAAAAACCACCGACAAATTACGAAAAACCGCTAAAAATGGAATTTTAATTTCCAACGCTTTGTTTATAACCATAGAAACAAATAAAAAATAACAATATAATATTAATTCAACTTACAGGATATTATAATAAATAATAACAATATAAAATATCCAGATTAACGTTCTCCGCTCAGAATTGTTTTCTTATACAATGTCTTATATCATTGAATTCGAGTTTAACACAATCCATTATACATTGACCCACTTGTAACCTACTGGCTACTGTACAGCAGAGTGACATCCACTTACTCACTTTTATATAGGTACTAACTATTAACCCTTTAGGCTCTATTAGTCTATTAGTAAAAAAGTCTATTACCTCTCTACGTAGTGTTTTAGATCGCGGGCGCGCGCGATACCAAATATAGCCTTGGCCGTTTTATTACCGTGGCGCTAATGATATAAATATACACAGTAATAAACGCGGAATAGTGTTTAAAAAAAGTCAAACGTTCGTGTTTTCATAATATTATTACTATTGTTTTAATGTTCAGAGCGTGCTATATGTGGAGTGTGCAGTGGATAGGTACTGCGTCGAACAGTAAATCGCCAAAAAAAATCGTGAACATTATAATATAATATTAGCACACAACACTACGACATTATAGGCAGACCAAGAAGATTTTACCAAGAAAAATGAGTTTTTTATAGCAAGTTTAGGCATTAGTCATGCCATTAACATGATTATCAAGTATCAGGACAGGCCACCTGGAAATTTCTCGTCTTGGTCAGTCTTGTACTCGCATAGAGTATAAAACTTATATTTTATATACCCATAAGTATCTAACATGTTACCGAAATTTTTGATTTTTAATTTAAAGAATTGAGGCTTTAACATCATAAGCCTGTCATTGAAATTTACAAATTGTGTTTCTTAAAATTATGTGTCATATTTCAGTAGAAAAATTACAAAACTTACAATTCTTTTTTTTAAATTACCAATGATTATATTGTATTTACAATGATGGCTGGGGTTTTTTTTTCTATAATTTACATTTGTGGTAGTAAAAATGCTCCGATTTTCGATGTCAGAATATTTTCTAATAGAAAAGTCATGAATCTAGTTGGTGCATTCTGGAGATCAAAATTGAAAATTCTCATTAATACATGACGTGTCTATCATTATATTAGGTATATCGTATATATAATATAATTAAATTACTAATTAGTATAAACACATATACACAATACTAGGTACATATATTATACACAACGACAAATTAAAAAAAAATTAGCATTGATTTCGTTAATCGTTTAAACCGTTCGGTTAATCCCCCCCTTTGGACACTTTATGAATTTAATAATATAATATGTATACTTACATGTAATTATAATAATTTATTGGGAACAAATCTAGCTTAGTACCCACGCAAATTTTTCAATTTTTTGTTTTGAAACCCATGTATTACAATAAAAAAAAACAATGCTACAAAAATGAATTGCCGAAAATCAGTATTTTTTAAATTATAGCCTTACAAAGTTCACTATATTTTCGGTATTTAACTTATTCGATCAACTCAATATTTTACCGTTTTCTGTTTTATTGAACTAGTTTTTTTTCAATTTGTTTTATTCAATCGTACCTATGTATAGTTAAGCATGCTGAAAACGATGGAGAAGACTAAATTCGGAGGCCAGACTTATTTTAAAGTTATAGGCTTATAGCTAATTAGTTTTTTTTTTAATTTTTATATAGGTACACAATTAAAATCGAAAACATCCCTCGATTTGTTATGTAAAAGGTTATGGAAAACCAATAAAGGTGTTACTAACATTTTTGAAATTATTCAAGACTTCAAGTCAACGCACACAGACACAAAAAAAAATTTAAAAAAAAACACTCATTATTGCAAAATCAATGCATTCATTGTTCCACTCAGAATCTAAAATTTAAAATTCGTTAGCACAAAACACCGAAATCGCGAACTTCGAAAAGCTATACCATCAAAACTAATGATTTCGGGCAATTAATTTCTGCACCATCGTCCTTAACTGGTTGTAATACGCATAGGTGTCAGCAAAAAAATTTTAAATTCACGTAGGCAATATACTAGATTTATAAAGTTAAATTTAACAAATATTTTGTTTGAAAAAAGTTTCCAACCCCCCTATAGTCCAGATTATAATTTTATTTCATAACAGATTATAGATAAGATTTAAAAAGTTACAATTTAATTTATATTTCAAATTTATGAAATGTAAAACATATTATGAACTATAAACGGAAAGCTATTACATAATAATATATAAATACATAATATTATATAATTGTACAGGCTAAATCCCTGTAGCTGGATCCGCTGGATATGCGCTTCATATTGAATACCTAGCAATCAGTTTCGAAAAAGCCATTATAATCCATCGATGATGGTTTTAAAGGTGCCAACCTACATGCCAACTCAATATAGGATATATATTTTTTCGATATTGCTAAATTAGGCAACGGCTTTCGTATTGTTAGATTTAAATTTAACATGTAACATAAGGTTCCTACAATACGTTAATTTTGCCGTCGTGCATAATATTACGTGTAGGTATTTTTATTTATTATTATATTATGTAACATATTTATTTTATTTAAAGTTTTGTTCGTAAAGTTTATTTGTAATTATTCGAATATCTCTAAAATCCTATATTTTTTGTTTTTTTGCGTTATTGGTTTATACCACATAATAGCTTATAATTTATATATGTATAATGTATATTGTTAGAAAAATGTATTCTGTTTAGATAGGCGTACGACTGTACTCAGAATCTAAAATACTATCCGGAGTCGTAATTTTAATTTATTATTTATTTTGCGTGTTTATCAAAATTGAATATAATATAGGTATTATTATTGTAAAACTTAATACACTCGGCCGCGACCGGATGCTGCGGAGATCGCTTATATATATATACATATATATAAACATAATATATAAACATAATATATATTGTACGCGATAAGTCTATGAACTATAAAGCCCTCGGACCTTGGCATGATGGTATATCATTATATGTCATTATGCCTGATGCCGCATAAACACATAAAGCATACGAATATAATATTTACCTACGTCCTACAAAACACATATTGTGATACTGTTACACCAAACAACATGTAAATATCAATGATAATCAAGTAATACATTATCACGACAGATGCACATGTTTATAGCACGT
Organism: Acyrthosiphon pisum; assembly: GCF_005508785.2. Lineage (NCBI taxonomy): Eukaryota > Metazoa > Arthropoda > Insecta > Hemiptera > Aphididae > Acyrthosiphon > Acyrthosiphon pisum. Next base: position 5,407,439 of record NC_042496.1, on the reverse strand, counting down.
TTTCTATATAACCGTTTATTATTTACGTTTATAATGTTTACCTATTGAAAACTATTGAAAACATGTGAGTCTAAGTCCGAATTGAATAAAATAATATAATTTTAAATAATAATATGATATATTGATATATCTATATTGTAGATACATACCTATATATAATATGCTTATATATCATTTATGTGCATACAACTTATGAATACTAACAATATGTAATATACCACAAAAAGTATAAAAAAAAAGGTGGGTAAGTGGATGTCGCTCTGCTATACAGTAGGTTAGAAGTGGGTCACTGTAAAATGGATAGTATTAAATTTGAATTCAATGATATAATATCACTGTATAAGAAAAACGATTCTGAGCAGAGACGGTTTGTCAGTCTAGGTATTAGACATAATATTATTATATACTTATCTATGGTATTAAAAAAAAAAAATAACCTATAATAGTTACCTGTAATAAATTCCAAATTAATCATATTACAATATCCATTAGGTACTTATAACGCGTTATACATCAACAACAAACCGTGATAGTGTGATACTATCATAGATATATAATATTATACTTTAGAAGTTTCAAGTACCCACAAATAGTATTATACAATCATAACAAAATAATTAAAATAGTTATTCTAGATTTTAGATTCTGAGTGGAACGATGAATGTATTGATTTTACAATGATGAAAATGTACGAAAATAACGAAAATTTGCAAATTATTTTGAGTTAGAAATTCATGAAAAATTTTCTTTTTAAATCTAAGATTTGAAAATCTTATACAAGATTTCACATAATATTGTCTACCTTTATCAAAAAAAAAATGTCTACAAGAAAGTCAAATTAAATTTTAATGAGCGTTTGAAATTCATATTTTTACAACATTTGATATTCGCTTGATTTCTCATGTGACAATATTCTTATTTTATTGTTATTAAAAAACGAATGACAGTAGATATTTGAAAATTTCTCTGAATGCTTATATTAGCATTTTCTATACACGATGAAATTTTGAAAATAAGTTGACTCTTTTTGAGCTGTTTACGGACATTCTCGGTTTTCAATTTTTTTAGTATTTTTTTTCTATAAATATCAATAAAGTTTTATCTGTTGGGTCAAAAAGCGTAAAAATTTAATGCAAGACTCCTGATATATTGTTACAATAGCAGTTGAAAAATATTAAAAATACATAGGCACAATTTTTTTTATATGCATTTAAAGTTCAAATTTTGACAAAATTTATCAAATTTAAAATTGAATAATTATTTTGTAGATAAAAAATCATAAAATGTTCCACTTTTATATCTAAGAATTGAAAATTTAAAACAAGATTCCACGTAAGTAGTTAATTCTGTTACCAAAGAATCTAAAAAATACAAAAGCACAGTTTATTTTTATAGTCCTTTTAAGTTCATATTTGGACGAAATTACATATTAAAAAACCTAGAATAACTTTTTTTGTTATTTTTTTTTGTGATAGTATAACATTGTTCGTGAGTACTTGAAACTTCTAAAGTATACTATTATATATTATTCAGCTCAAAAAGAGTCCAATTATTTTTAAAATTTTATCGTATATAGAATATGCTGATATCAACATTCAGTTAAATGTTCAAGTATCTACAGTCATTCGTTTTTTAATTACAACAAAATAAGAAAATCGTTACAATCGAGTGAATATCAAATGTTGTAAAAATATGAATTTCAAACGCTCATAAAAATTTAATTTGACTTGCTAGTAGAAATTTTTTTTTTAAAAAAGGTAGACAAAGTTATAAAGAATCTTGTATTATATTTTCACATCTTATAGATTCAAAAAGAAAATTTTTCATGAATTTCTAACTCAAAATAGTTTGCAAATTTTCGTCATTTTTACGTATTTTATCAATATTTTTTTCATCTGCCTTTGAAACAATATAATAGGAACCTTTCATTAAATTTTCAAGCTTTTTTAACCAACGAATAAAATTTTATTGATATTTATAGAAAAAAAAACTAAAAAAAATGGAAACTGAAAATGTCCGTAAAGAGCTCAAAATAAATCAAAATATTTTAAAAATGTTATGGTGTATAGAAGATGCTAATATAAACATTCAGTCAAAATTTTATGTACCTACGGTTATTTGTTTTAGAGTTGTACCAAAAACCAAAACCGATTTTCTCGAAAACAGATTTTGCGTAAAAATTCCCGTTTTTCCTTAGTTTTTCTTTTGTTTTTACGGCAATTTTGAAAACTACTGGAAAAATTTTACTTTTGACCACCCCAAAGTACCAACTACATTCACTTTCCTATCAGAAAAGGTACTGTTGAAGAAATTCCAAGCATTTTTACTGTCCTAAAAGGTGATGACAGACACAAAAAAAAAAAATAAAAAAAAACACATCATTGTAAAGTCAGTATACATTCATCGTTCCACTCAGAATCTAAAATGGAAAAGATGAACTTTTTTTAAATATAAATTATATTTATTAACTTTTAAAAAATAAATCAAAAAAGTTGTAACTTCGAATTCTACAGCTGAAAAGATATTATATTAACCTATAATTATCATCAAATTATAAGAAATCACGTTTAGATTTATTAGATCTATAGTTGTCATTCCTATTGCAGTATTTCCCAATTTAAACAAGCAAAAAAATCATAGATATTAATGAAGAAATTAATATCTATGAAACATATTATAGGTACCTACTATTGTTTCTTATCAAAAAAGTAATAATTTTTATAATATTAATAAATATCATTGTTCAATGTCCATTGTACTAATGTAAAACTAATTGAAAAACCAACGGAAAAATAAAATGTTTATGAAAAACACCAGTATTAATCCATAATATTTTTAAATAATTATAAGGGGGATGTATTATTTTTGACAAAATAAATTGAGGATGGAAAATGAAAATTATAAAAAGTGGAGCGATGCCATCCCATCATATCTCACCCCTTTTTCGACCACTGGGTATTGGTAGGTCTTATGCAATATGCTGGACTAACGAGACGCACTTAAAATGATAACATTACATTTATTCCAGCTGCGGTGATGTCATTATGTACTTATTGCCTATTCACCTATAACTTTAAAGTTGCGGCGCTTGTCAATAAGTTTATGGTTTATGTACCAATAGTGTTGTTTGCATCGGTAAACACCGATGTTTACCACATTTTTCCGTAGTATTGATTTAATATAGGTAATAGGTAGGTATGTAAATATTATGTACCTAACTAGGTACTTAAATTAATATGTTGTTATGCGAACACGCAGTTTAAGGTTTCGTGTTGGTATATTTATCGTGCATTGACGTAATTGTAATTTGTATAATAGTATAGCTATTTAATAACACACGTTCACATGTTAAATTATATTACGAATCAATCGGACTATTTTGCAGTCTCCAATTTATAAACATCCTATTTCACAACAAGTTTATTATAATATTATTATTTTATTCTATTGCTACAAAAATATTAAATTGATCTGGATAAACTATGTCTTACTGGGTGATTCGCCAAGCATGCTCACTCCCATTTTTTTCCTTTAACAATAAATATACACAAATTTTGACCTTAGGAATTTTTAAATATAACTATTTAAATTCCATATTTTCAAATTCTTAAATTTATCTGTTCTACTTAAGGAGTGTTCTGCGGCAATACAAACTTCTGTTATTCAAATGAGAATTTCCCCTTTTAATGTAAATTATTCAGTGAATAATTTTTTGAAAAATGTTGATGCACCTAATTCAAAATTGTAACGAGTAGTTTCTCAGTTATTAAACAGTTCAAGTTTTGAATAAGTAACTGCGTTAGGTATTAAATAAAAAAAAGGGGGACGAGCATGCTTTGTGAATATATATTGTGTATATCGTCTACGTCGTCATAACTCATAATGTTCTTACTTATTATACACTTAATAGTAGTTAATATAGTTATATAAGTTGGAATTATTTTAGAACATAATACTGAGTATAGTGACTATAGTCAGTATCTACAGACTATTTTACTGTATCTATGTTATATAAAATAAATACAATTTATACCCGTATAGTAATTACTAATTATTATAATTATGGCACTCGACGGTCCTAAATTCAAAAAGAAGTGTATTATTTAATGAAGGAAAGCGACTTGTAGTACTTGTAGTAATCAACAAGCCTACCACTGTCCACTGATCACAATAATAATTATAATAATTATATTGTCGGGGCAGGGTCACAGTTACTGAACTATTTAGTTCAGTGGTCACAACCCACACCCTTCAGCCAACAAGTTCCTATACAAAAAAAGTGCAATGACCTCTATACAATGCTGCTGAAATCTATAATTATATATCCATAACTAGTTGATCCTGCACGGCGCTGCCTAGACAAATTAAATGCTCGTGGATTTACCCCTTCTTAAACTCCATTAAAAGTAAGCCGCACAGATTTTTAATACAGTTATTTGGGTTATTTCGATAAAATATAAAATACAGGTGTAAAATTATATCAAATCATAATAACTATTTTACTTACCAGGTGATATAATATCAGTGAAAACCCCGAAAAACTTGGTTCATTCGTTTCGAAGCCTTTCCCAAACTAACAGACAGACAGACGGTTACATGCATCTGTGCCTGTTTCATGCAACATTATATCACAGTGCAAATAAAATTTGGGTACTTTTCATTTTTGAAACGCATGATATAAAAATTAAAATTTAAAATTTCTAAAGAGTCAATTTTCCAAAGCTGTGCAGTAATTTTAGAACAGGTGACATAAAGAACGTACATATAAAAATAATTTATTAATTAATTTCCCATTAGAAAATCAAGGTTTTCCCAAATAACTCTTCACAGAATTCGTAAAAACTCGGGAACTAATTCGAATATATTTTAAGTACTCTTCGTAATGGGAGTTTACCAATTGCCTTAAAATGACCTTTTCATATACCAATTGTACTCTAAACATTTTAGGGTCGATGTACCAATTGCGCTCTAAACATTTTACACTACATACGGAAAAGTTATTAGTTAGTTATAAATTATAATTAATAATAATAAATTATAATAAATTATTACATATACCAACCGATTTTTTGCGAATATTAATGCATAATACATAATATAATATAAATAAATAAACAATTTTTTTCTTCACATTTAACAAGTTACTTTTTGATCGTCAATTAGGTATATAAAATGTATGATAATGATAACTTGTTTTCGTCTATCACTCAAATGCATACTTCCGTGATAAAATGTCCGTAATAATAATAACGTTTCATAAAATTACTCTAACCAGTAATCAATTGATCAATATAATATACTTTTTTAATTTTCAAGCATTATAGTGTGTTTATGTTGATGTTGATGGAATTAGATCGAATAACAATATTTCTAAAACTGAAGGTAGCCGCCAGGCAAATTTGAATACAAGCGCATTTGCAAATTTATTAATGCTTAGTAGTTGAATTAGTTTATGAATTCTAATAAGTTGCTTAATTGGTACCTATATTGATCCTAAAATACAAATTTTGTTTTGGCGCAATTGGTACATGGCCTTCGTAATAACCCGGGAACCAATTCGGATGGACAATAATACAATTTTTTGAAAAAAGGTAATGTGAAATAAGCATCTAGTGATCTAGGTATCTAGGCATCTAGCTATTTCACTAAAACGTCTACAACTTCCGCGTTTCTAAACGTTATTTGATACAACGCAATAAATTATAATTACATATATAATTTATGTACAGTCACTGCGAACAATAATAATAAGTACCTTAATAGTTAATATCAACAATCGTAACTATGTAGTAGTATTAATACTTAACGGAAGAACTCAAGTGGGATATGAGGTGTTCTAAACGTAAAAACGAAACATAATATTGAAGAATCACATTCCTCATTTTTTCGCTCCACTCAGAATCAAAAATATAATAACAAATAAAAATTCAACAACTTGATAACTTTCAAGACATTAGGCGTCTCAAGCACCGAAGACCAAATTACTTAGTATTATAATATTAGTTTAAGGCCGGGACCTCTCCACTGGGAGCGATAACCCAAACATATTTTTGTATATATATTTACTAAAATATGTATTCATTAATATTTAATATTTATGTTCACCTCTGAAATGTATTGTTAAAGATCATTGATCGTTATAAATTATAATAAAAGTATTTGGGTGGTTAAAATCTAGGATTTTGCATAAATAGCTCCTGCAGCTGTTATTGAGATTTAAGTACCTAGGTACTATAATAGTACCACAGCTGTCCTATGTCACGTTCATATACGTAATTGCTCAATACACCAACACCATACGTTGTAAAATAAAATGTATCAAAATAAACCACAGTGTATATATATTAGATTACAGCTGTACGAAATAAAATAACATAATTGATTATATAGTTAGCTAGTTATATACACCTTAATATATTATATTATATTACATAATCAATGGAGATAACTGATAGCAGAAATTGTACAGAGTAGATATACTAACTGACATAATATTATAAAGAATATTATTGACAGTAGGCAGTATAGTGGTATTGATCAGTTTCAAATTACCTATATGTTAATATAATATTATTTGAGTTTTTACTAGAAACACAAACTATTTCCAGCATAAAATTATGCAGCAGTCTACATGGTATAATATGCTCTTTATCACTGCTGCGACACCTTTCTATTCATATTATTATGTCTGCAGTGTACCAACTTATCGATGCGTAATTTATACAAATACAAATAATTGAGTTGTCAAATTGAGACGTAATAATATGTAGTGAATTCAACAAGCAAATAAAATTATAAAATCGTACATACATAAATATTAATTTTATAATATAGGCACTTACACTTAACATGCATTTTATGGACAGTGTCATTGTCATAAAATATAATTCCTATAGTTTTTATTTAGTGATTATGGCGTATATAGTTAGTATATTATATTCTTTTAATAATATAGGTAAGTTATTTTATTATAGTGTTAGATATTTGGATTGTGAGTTGTGACCTATACCATTTAACCTGATTAATTTATTGATTGAATACACATATTGTATGCAATATACCTTTATGGCTAAATAACATGCTAAATGATATATTATATTATGTTATAGAAATCGTAATTTGCATTAAAATTTCAAACATACATTCTCAATGGGTGCTACATAGTTTGCTTAAGAATATAAATTTTATTACGTTTAAAAGGTAGGTACATTATAACACGCTAGTGGTAGCGTATTAGTTTAGACACAATTATCAGTAGTTGATTATATTTACAAAACGCCATAATGCCACACAAACACGGCACTATGAAAATATATGCTCACAATAAGCTATCAATAAAATATTCAGTATATACACAATGTTTTCTACAGGGTTATCATCACAAATTGTCAAATTCCTATTACAACAAATAATAATAAGTCGTGGACAATAAAGATTATAATATAGTACCTATATACCTACCTTTAGAAATATAGAATATTATAGAATTTTAATAAAGATAACTCGGATAGTAGGGTTAACTGAAATAATAATAATATTATTATTATATTTTATGAAGTTGTCTAATATATACATAGTAATATATTAATTTTTCATAAAGTGGAATACATTAAGTATTGTATAGTTTTTTAGTAATTTACCTAGTTGTTTCATTTAGTTATGGTTACGTACTATTAAGTTTATTAAGTTTATTAAGTACAAAAACGTTTATAAAAATTATATTTTTTGAGGACAAGCTAGAAGGTAAAATGTATTGTATTTCCGAATAAAATAACAGTTTGAACATATAAAACGTATATATTATTACCTAATGTACAATAGGAAAAATTATAAATGCTAAAGCTTTTTTGTGGATGATTTGAGGCATCATAGTTTTTGCCTCTGGGGTATACATTTCACCATTGAACCTTTCCTAATGTATCAAAAAACTTTATATTATAAATTATAATATAATATCTATACAGTTAAACGGTTAGTTGTAATAAGTAAAATAATATGTTGATATTATTATTTTCTCGTATAATTAATAATTATTAGTTATACTTCTTTAAATATTATAATTTTCTCGGGTGTTATTTCCTCGAGTAATTTTATTTGCATTATTTCATCGAGTCATTTTTACCTTGGGTTTTTTCCTCTGATGTTTTTTATCCCGATTTTACAATACACGGCACATTTAATAATATAATATATCATGTGAATATGATTATCTATTTGTAAGTTTGAAATTATACTTTATAGGTATGTCATTAAAAGACAATTATTGTGATAATTTTTTACTTAAGTACCTAATTATGCATAGGCTTACATTGGCTTACATTTTTACACTGACTATTTTTTTCTAAAGAAACATATTTTTCTAAATATTTATTTACAATATACAATGTATATAATTGAATTACAAAAATTGCATATTTTATGCAGATACTGTAGAACCTTGATTATCCAAACTGTAGTTTACGACGTATCCGAATGCTCTGTTATTATCCGGACATCAATACGCGTTGGTAGTTCTTGTACAAGTGTCTAATATGTATTTAATTAATTAATTAATGTATATAATAATAATTATGTATTAATAACAATAACAATTTTAAATATCATATAATATTATGTATTACATATTAAATATATATGTACATAATATATTATGTATATCAATATAATGCATAATGCATGTACTCTAAACAGTAGGTAGACGTACAATATAAATTCCAATTGCCTCAGCAAAATGTTACAAGTAAGTACCTCATTGTAAAACCTACCTTGATAAACTCAGCAAACTCTCTTGCTTAGAATCGATTATTCAATGGTTTATCATTGTTTTAAAAATGTGTTAGTTAATACCTATGTATTTAATATTTATGCATTACAAATTAAAATACATCGATATTTGCCATCCTCCTGCTACATTCTAAAAACAACGAGACGAGGCACCTCAACCGTAAATTATTACTGTAACCTAGTGTGGGATTGGTAGGATGGTCATAATACCGCCCCCCTCCAATACTTTGTTTTATTAATTTTTCAGTTGACCATTTATGAAAAACTGAATAATTGTACATGATGGCCGATTGATTTGAAAAAAATGTGATACTGATGCTGCTAAAAAGTTGAGGATGAGAGGGATCATAAATTCCAATGTTACCTATGTGTACCTATATACTAGCCAACCAAACGTAGTTGTCTTGAAGTCTCCTATGAAAATTAACTTATTATGTTTCTATGGTTATAAAAAAATGTTAGAAAAAATCGATTGGAAAAATAAAATATTAGTACCCAGTCCATAAACATATATCTATGTTAAATATAGGAAATACATATAGGTACAAATATTTTTTATAAGCTTTTAAAGTTCAATTAATATTAAATAAACAATACTGAAAAGCGGGTAAGTGGAACTCGCTCTGCTGTATAGTAGGTTACAAGTGGGTCAATACTCAATGTATAATGGATTGTATTAAACTTGAATTCAATGATATAATATCAAGAAAAACGATTCTGATCGGAGACAACTTGTCAGTCTGGATATTTTATATTGATATTATTTATTATAGTCTGTAAGTTGAATTAATATTATAATATTTAATTTTTTATTCGTTGCTAATGGTTGCTGTGCATGGTGATACACAAAACGTTAGAAATTAAAATCCCATTTTTAGCGGTTTTTTGTAATTTGTCGATAGTTTTTCCCGTGGCATTAAATAACAATTGAGAAAATCGAAATATAACCTTTCTAAAGTACTATATTGATCCAATTTTCTAAAATATAAGGTACTATATGTTTAAATCGAAGTATTCCTTCTGGTAGAAATTTCGTATAAAAAATGAAAAAATAAAAATAAAAAAAATAAACACCACTGTAAAACAACTAGCTTCCTCCCTCCATTCAGAATCTAAAATTTGAAATACCTGATGACCGACCACTACCTATTTGTTTAGGTATATTATTAAATGAATCACATTTTTGTTCTTTTATTATTTCTCCATAGGAAAAGTGCGTTTAAGTCTTAATTTGGATGATTGTACACGTGATCAAAAGACATTACTGATATTAGTATAATTAATTTTTAATACGATCACCCAATATTCCTCAAACCATCGACCAGTCGATCGCAACCTCTGCATTACACCTAATACCAAACACCTACTGTATAGTATACCACTACCCACTTATCCACCTTTTTTTTACCCCTAATTAATGGTAATGAGTATTTTTTTCATATTAAGTATTACAACTTGAATTTATTATTTATTTATATAGTATATATACTAAAAACATTTTTACATCCTGTAATGATAATGGCTCTAATAAGATAACAAAAATATGTTGTAATTTTTAGAGTTGGCCAAACTACCAACATTGTGGGCTGCAACCCCTCCAATTAAAACCTCTTCGATACGCCCCTGACTGTATATCCACTAGTTATCCCATATAGCTGGACTTTATTTTCATTTTATCATTGATGTGAAAATTAGAAAGTTTGTTTTAACTTTTAACAGACATTCAAATTAACAACATGTTAATAATATTGTATTTTACATTTTTACGTACGTCTCACTATAGTGTACCCCATATAGAATATTAAATGTTTTTATATTTAACCCTTAGCACGGAAATTAGATAATTTTGTATGGCCATTACCCACATTTGTATAACTGTTTTTGAAATATTATACCCTGCGGGCACCCTTGGACATTATATTTGACTGTTTTTGACATTAAGTTTAAAGTTACATAGAATACAAATTGTTGATTTATTTTTGAGTAATATTTCTAAAACCTTTACAATAATATGAATTATTTGAAATTGTATTATGAATAAGTGAATAACCACACGCTGTTAGTTATTTTTTTTTATGAGAACAGTGTCATTATCATTGTAGCTTCCTATCGTACCTCACAATGTAATATGATTATTATGATATATATATATATATATTGTAACTTATAATATTATAATCCATACATTTAGGTACCTATATATATTGTGTAAGTATTATCACATATTATATAATGATAGCATTGTACCTACATAAATGATAAATATATAATACCTATATATTTAAAATGGTAGGTACTGCAGCTGACAGTACACACATAATATATATACCTATATTCCACTTGTATAAAACATGTTTACAAGGACTTTTAAACATTGCACTCTTTTTCTCTGCGAGTATATTTATAACAATAATTGCTATTTTATCTGCGACCAACTCGATCATCGTCGCCGTGTGGTCGTTCGAACACACAGAAAGCGTCAATGTGGGTACAATACTACAATAATGACGTCGTGTACTCGTGTTACATACTTATATACAATTATATAAGCATTTAGCGCTATGTTCGTTATACCTACCTGCATTAATTATATTCAACCACTTATAACAACAAAAAGCTTAATTTTCAACTCGAATACGAGTATATTCATCAAATAATAAATTTTTTTCAATGCATTTATAGGTGTAGTTATATTAATCTGTAGCTAATAGCTATCGTTTCCCAGATAAAATGTAACAGACACTCACACACACATACAAATATTATGTTTTCAGCATATTAGAATGTATCTGTCAACTTTACAACTTTATGACTTGATATTTTAATTGGTGTCCTATTGGCTATTAATGTATATTATAATTTATAATAGGTTGGTACTTACCTACCTGGGATCGCTACATTTAATATGATCCCTATTAAATTGTATATACATTCATATTATATGGATTTAGACATGTATAATATATAAACGTACTTAAATCAGGGGATAGTAATAAACCCCACAATTTACACTGCAATACAATTTTATTGAAATTGTCAATTTTAATCATCTAAAAGTAATAACTGTGAATATTAGGTATGTACCTATGTGAATATGATAAAATAAATAAGTTGTTTTATTTGTTAAGTTAGGTCAATGTGTTTTTGTTGCCACTAATTGCACCGAACGGGGAGCGCCCAAGAAGCGGTCTGCTTTATTACCGCCCAGTGACCACGTCAATTTGGAAGACACACGTCTTGTAGTCATATAGCTTGTCCCAATTCCATGGACAATACCTAATTCGGCTTCTTCCTCGGGGACAGAGACCATCGTCTCCTGCCTCACGACGGTATACACAAAGAGAGGACGGGTGAACCTCAGCAAGGTATAAAGATGAGTTTTACTGTTTTAGTAATTCTACTAAATGATGATGATCTGTGAAGAGGATATCTATAACTATACAAGATCAGGACGACAGGCTACCATACTTTATTTATGTACAGAGCATTTGTACCTAGTTAATATGCAGACATACAGTGAGAATTTGCAGGTAGAGTAATCTGTTCTTCCGATTAATGACGAAAGATTTAAGTATTTAATCAATAACAACTATGACGGTCATAGAGTAATGCTAATGCAGTGATGCGGTATATATATATATATATATATCTGTGTTTGCTTGCTATATAACAAGGAAACAACTAAGTCCAATAATTTGACTGTCAAACTATGGATTAATGGATCAACAGTATTTTTCTACAATTTTAAAATGTTCTCAGTAAATAGTTAGTTATACAAGTCGGAAACATTATAACTTATAAGTTATTTCACTTACAATCAAAGAATAAATTATAAAAATATTTTTAAATAAATACGTATTCAACTGTTACTAATAGACGTATATGACGTATTGCATTTTATAATCAAATACACCTCATCCTGTTCTGTCATCTTCGCCTGTGCGCGGGCGTATTCTACACAACAATACAATTTTGTAAACATTACAATAATATAAGAGCATAATGCCATAATATATACCTAATAATAGTTCCTAAACGAAAATATGTTTTTTCGTTACTCGGTGAAAAAAACTTGCCAATTATTTTATCATGTGTATATATTTTTTATAAATAAATGTTTTATAGTTTATGTAAGATTGAATGTACCTACCTAAAATGCGTCATTTTGGCACTTCTTATACGACTGGCTCTATAGTCTTGACGTCACTTTATTCACAAATTTAAACATTCCCCGCTTGACTTGATCAGATAAATTACGTTAAAAGCAGGGAAAAAACAAAAATATATTCGCCTTCTTTAAAAAGACGTATTTTGTCTGATAACTCGATATTATTGTAATCAAACAATAATTCATTAAAAAATTGAATATTTAAAAGTAGGTACCTATGATGAAAGTGTAATACACATTATTTTTTTTTATCCTAATGTCATATAATATTTACACAAATTATTGGTGCTAGGGAATTTTCTATTTCCCAGATCTCTGGTAAAACAGAATAGAAACAAATTCTAAAAATAATACAGTATAATATAGCATAATATTATAGGTAACAAAATCCTTTTTTTTTTAACAAAGTGTGTCACTGTGTCGGTACTATAATTTATAAGCCACAATAGCACTGGAGTTTAAATGTTTGTTTCCAGCGTTTAGCAAAAAGTGACAAGTAGCAAATTCATATGATAGCACGGTGACATGTAGCAAATTGCTTTGAAAAAATTGTATGTATGGTAGATACCAATTTGACGGACACCATGCATATTGTATGTTGATAGTTATCTTCCCGCATCGTTTTTCGAAGATGACAATATTTCAGTCTAGAGCACGGCCATAGGCGCAAATAGCGTTTGAGATTTGGGAGGGGGGGCTAATAGGGCATCAGGACTATATTATTATTATATAATATAATATATTGACAAAAAATAATAATACAAATCAATAAAAGTGCCCGTAACCAATAGCAATCAGTATACAATACACTATTATTATTTTAATCCGCATCTTAACTTGTTGTTTTTGGCCATGTCGCCAGGTGTACACTTAAGATGCCATAACTCCGGAACCACTTATCGCACAGCGTAAAAATTTCACAAAAACCATCTACATATCAATCTTAATATGCCCTGAAATTTTTATCGAAATCGGTTCGGTAGATCTTGAGTTATAAAATGTATTCAAAATGTACAATCATTTTTATATATATAGATTATAATTTATAAAAAGTATAATTATATAATATAATATGATGATAAAATATGATGATAAAATATTACGTTTTATTGGCGGAGCAAATTCATTTTTGAGTGATACATTTTTATCTTCAATAATATTTATTGTCTAACTATATACAATATTATATTATAACATTACGCCTAATATAGGTTCGAGCAATTGGATTACAATTATTTATAGCATTATGTATGTTTATTAAATCTTAATCTTATACATTATGTATTATGTATTCCAGGGCCAGTGGCGGATTTACGGGGGGG
>NC_042496.1:5382805-5392958 GCF_005508785.2 Acyrthosiphon pisum | reverse complement strand
CCCCCCCAGGCACTGATATAGTGATATATACATATATAATTCATTCATTCATTTTATAAAAATAAAAATAATACATTTGAAATACATATTTTTTTAGGACTTCGGCCTCCAAGAAAAATTTTGAAAATCCGCAACTGGCCAGGACTGATTGATGAGGGGCATTAGCCCCGGACCCAACATTTTAAGGGCCACGACCTAGACTGAAAATATAATTATTGTAATATGGGCTCCAGTTCTATATTTTAAGAAATTTAAATAGTATACACTACACGTCTATACATAATACATATTAATATAGTATACATGATAAAATTATCGAAGTGGCATAAAGTAAACGCACATTTTCAAGACTCGAAACTCTAAAAAAAATATTGAATTGGAATTACAATGCATAGGTAGAGATCATTTAAATCTGTTATCACTTAAAAGTTATGAGCTTTGCAATTTGAAAGTGTTGTATTGGACAGTTTGTCATTTTAGATATTATAGAGGAGTAGAGGACTATGCAGAGAAAAAATCAAGGAAAGTACCCAATATTTGTAAATTTTGTAACAAAATATTCATATTAATTTTTTGCCTTAGATTATTTTATATGTAATATAATTAATATACGTATAACTACATTTATAAGTGATAGTGATACATTATTGAATGAATTGATAAAAATGTGTAACATAAATATGTAGGCATTTATAATTAAAACTAAAAATATATTTTACACATTGTAAGTGCGCAATTTTTAATACAGACAACTCAGGAGCCCCAAAATCGTCTTTGCCCGGGGCCACTTAAACTTTAAATTCCGCCCTGCATGTCCTTATTAATAAAAGATTGATTTTATTGCACATTGCAATATATCACCAATGTTACGTAATGTAATCAGTTTTAAATGGACATTAGAGTTTATGAACATATTAATATAATTTACATATTTTCAACACAGCTTAATTATCCGGTTGTTGTATGCCATAGTATAAGTAGTATATTATACTATATATAATAGTAACGACAATGACAGCTCAAATATATAAGATAAGAAACACTGTTTTATTTACAATGAGATTTATTATTTTAACGATTTAAGGCGAATAATGAAAAGATAAAAATATTACTATATAATATTGGTAAGTGGTGATTATATAATGTCAGCTATAATAAAAGCTAATATATAATAATATATTATAGGTGTTATTGGCCTAAAATATTAAGTTTGTCCAGGACAATAAACAATGAAGTTTTCCGACATAATATAATAACAATAATTATAAGCTGTAACCACTCATAAGAAATACTTATACGATTAGTAAGTTCAAAAACGGTTGCTTACTTTTAAGTAGGTACAATAAAGTAAGTATAATAAATTAAAAGACAAACATTGAAAATCGGTCGATGAGCTACAACTAGTGAGATGTAACTATACAATTTAATTAGGTATTTTATAAAACTATACACGCGCTTACATAATACATTTATTGAATGTGTGACAAATATAGAATACCTAATAAAGTATATATTATTATTTATTGACCCATATTAGATACATTAAATGAACATGAATACATATTATATTTAAATAAATAGTAAATAATTAACATAATATTGTTTAGTTTAAAACAAATTGATTTCAATATTATATCGATCAAAGAAAACGTAACCTTCAGGAACATCGCAATGACTAATCGCCACTGACGAAATATTAACAGCCACGCGTCAACACCTTCTAATATAAAATATGAAATAAGAATTTAATTTTGAACTCATTATCCTTGTTTAGGCCACATTGACCTGTAGATAACTTTTGAAAAGTCATTGAGTTCGGAAACGTACCTATTGTATACAGCGTTACACGGTAGAAAATTTTAAATGTTTAATAAATACCAATTTGATACACGTTTTATATGGAGGTCGGGTGTTTAATAGTTTTTCTAACCTATTGGATCAATTTAGCGCATAATATAAATATTTAATAATATGTTTGTAACGCAATGATCGTTAAAGCCCCCGGCGACTATGCATTATGTAAATTAAAAATGTCAATGTAATTTTACGATTGATTCAGTATGACGTAGAATTTGGATTTTCCCGTCAACGTGAAGGTACTAAGAATTGTGATGAAGAAACGTTCAATTTCATAATTCATATGGAAATGAAAAAAGAAAACAGTGAGATACTGCCATACTGAGATTAATAAGTGAACGTTATACTAAGGTTTGTCATCTCTGTCTCTCACTCGGGGATCATGACAATGGCATAACATGACTTACGAGATCGCCGAAGAGATTTGTCGTAAATTATTGGAAAGTGATTAGATAGCTAAAACTATCAAAACAGGTTGATTCTTTTAACAATAAACAATCAATATAATATTATATCTTTACATTTAATAACGTTATTCAAATATTTTTTTTACATCATTTTAAGTATTTAGGTATAAAGAAACGTTTTTGAAAAAAATATATTTTTTATCGTTGTACTGCTAGTAGAAAAAAATTACCACGGAAAAAACACAGAAAAACATCACATGAATTGAAGTCCACGCAAGTGCCATATAATTATAATATATTATAATAGGTATTTTGTTATGTTGTGCAATACCTACTTACATAGTTATATATTTATTGAAAAAAATAAGCAGATAAGTAAATAAATATATATACGGCAATACAGCTTTCAATAATATTCATTTTTAATACCTACATAAGACATACCTAGTGATACAACTTTTGACATTTTAATTGGTCTCAGCAAAGAACAATTTACTTAATTTATATTGTTAGGTAGTGGTTATATCTACAAGCTTTTTTTGTCTGCAATCATTTTTAATTTGTTTGTCATTATTTGTTTAACTTAGAATTATGAAGCTTTCTGAAATATAAAATAGGGGAAAGCGGGGTATTACCGTATGTGGGGCAAAACCGTATAATCGAGATTTTATTAATAATTGATATGGAGGAAAACTGAACACACTGATTTGTAGCTTTTTGTTTGTTTATTTATTGAATATGATAATTCGTGTGTTTAGACATCACATATTGGAAAAAAAAAATATTTTAAGTGTTTTTAAATTAATTATTAAAATATTTTCAAATATTTAACAAATAAAAAATTGTATTAAAAAAAAATTGTACAGATATATTTTTATTATTATTCAATACCTTATTAAGTGTAATTTGCATTTCTAGTTTGGATACATTAATTTATCGACTTAAAGTTTATTATAAGCTCGATTTATTTTAATAGTCGTGTTGGGGCAAAATCGTATGATTATACCACAGGATTACATACGGTTTTACCCCAGGTGTGGGTAAATCCGTATTTTTTAAAAAAAAAAGTAAAACACAATTTAAACACGTTTAAAAAAAATAAAACGTAAAAAAGTTGTATATAAAAGTTATAGAACTTAATTTTTTCAATGTATACCAGCTTAAAAAATTTTATTTCGTCAAAAATTATATGATATATAAGCCATGTCCTGTTATGCCCCGAGTCCATACGGTATAACCCCATGTTTTTGATAAATTCGTATTTTTCCAAAAAAAGTAAAACACAAATTACACACATTTTTAGATAATAAACGTAAAAAAGTTTCAAATAAAAGTTATAGACCGTAAGTTTTTCTATGTATATAAGTTTAAAAAAATTGCATTATGTTAAAAATTACATGATTTATAAACCATGGAAGCTTAACCATACGGTACTGCCCCGCCTTCCCCTATGTACTTATTAAATTGGTTATATACATATATAGGTATAAGGCATTTTTGGCTATTGCCTATTTCTTAGAGTACTTTTTGATATTTATTAGCGAATTTGAATTTGGGCCCTAGCAATGGAGTATGGATATATTGGATATGGAGGTGAAATATTTGCTATAACTCAGTGACTGAATGTCTGAATCAGACCCTTATTTACGTATGTGCATACGGTGCACGACCCCCTTACTACCCTAAACCAAAAAAAGTAAAGTGTTGTTCACCAATAAGCTAATTTTAACAATGAACCTATTTTCTGCACCTCAACGAATAAAAATTTGCATGCGTTCTTCTTTAACACGATAAAAACTAGATTCTTTGTCATCATTACTGGCAATTAATCATGATTTTACAAAACAAATAGATAACGTTAAAAGGACTTATTGCTGGATTTGCAAAGTATAATATTCTGCTTAATAATATAAGATTAAAAGATATTATTTCATTCAAAACAGTAATAAGGAACTTAAGAAATATAAATAAAATTATAATAAAATTTGTATTGGGGATAAACTTTTATTAATTAATAATATTTTATAATATTATTATTGATTATTTTTAATTATTAAAAAGATGATAGCTAGCTATAGCCTATATGTGATGACAACGTTCATATACATTATACACCGTACACGGGTCTGAAAGCCACAAGTTCGTTTTTAGAATACCTACCACTTACACACATAGATGCATCACTGTAACTAGATGGAGGACTAGGCTACTAGGGGATCATTAGAAAGTTAGAAGATTAGAAAGTATTTTGTTAGCCCCCACCCTCCCAAAAAAAAAAAATAATAAATAATTGAATATGAATAATAATTTATATTATATACAACGAATAAAAATGGGCTATGGACTAGTATGACCATGATGCAATAACGATTTAAAAAAATGTACAACTGTTAAAAACTGAAGATATTATTAATAAATTTGAAACTGAAGACAGGAGAATCGTTTCAGATGTATCGATGGTTTATAGTTACTTATAAATTATTATTATTAAAATTATTGTGAATAAGGAAATAAAAGTAATTTGTATCATAAACTTTGTATAATTTTAGCACCCCCAATATTTAAGTTCTTGTTGCGCCTATTATTACACGTCCTGAGTAAGATTAAAATATAATAATATTTAGGGTTGGACGGACGGACAGAGACGTTGCCGGTGTGACGTGCTCTTAACCGCGACGCGGCCGACAGCCTGTGCGGTGTGTCTATGCCACGCTGCATCTACGTGGTTTCAATAAACGCAACACGCAGATTCCCAGTATGCACGCCAGGGGCCGCCCGCGTCACACTGCCAAGCTGTCGTCACACGAACACTGCCGTAACTCGCATACTCTGCAATAGTTTCGCGCACCGCCGACCACACAAACCGACGTCAGCACGGCCGCCCAGGCGTGACGTCACCCAGCGGCGGCGGCAGCGGACAGACAGCTGCTGCTGTATAGCAGACTGCGAGTACTATAAACGTACCTACTACCAGTACTACCTACAGTTGCATGAGCACAGTAGTTCATCAATATAGTTCCAGCCGCTTACCGGTACGGTCGCCCGTTGCTATCACACAGTCCCCCATTCATTGTCATTGCTTATTAAAGATTAAGAATATTTCGTTAATTATTATTTTCAATTTTATATTAATACTCCCGTGACACTAACGAACACACTTCTTTCGTCATTATTTTTTATTCACGCAAGCGCGCGCTCAAATCTACGTCAACGTTTCAGAAAAACCGGCGTCGTTGCTGTGGTAATTATCCTAGATCCGAAGATTTAAATCCGATCTTCGCCATCAGCCCGGCTACAGTATACATCACGTACACGTGCTCGTTTGATGTTTGACAATAAGCGGCTTGTGTCTAGCGTGCATCCGTTTGTCCGGCGGATGAACATCGTCAAGACCAAGAATTTCGTTATCGCCGTGGCCGTCCGCTTGTACAAAGTGGTCGCCGGCAAGATGGGTGTCAACGGTGCCGACAAACAGGTAATAACGGTAACGATAACAGCGATAATGATAACGATAATATCGATGACTACCACGATGATAATGATCAGTGTTGGTACAGCGTTAGGTTAGAGAGGTCTAAGCGCTTAGGTGAATTTTGAGAACCTCCGGCTCCGAGTAGCGCGCCGACGCGGCTGCCGCTGATCGCTGTATTGTTCTGAACTCCAGCTCCGCATCCAAAGCGTACCACGTCGACCGTGCTTTTATTCCTTTCCAGTTTATGTGTTCGGATTTATGTAAATTTTTTTTCGACCGTTCCGGCAGTGTTAACATTATATAGATCATTCATTCGTCCGATCTTGGCGATCGCGAGAAATTAATGAAAAAATTGCATTGACCTGGGCATCGCTCGACGAGAAAAAAATTTTCGTTTTCCCGCGCCGGCGATCGACGGATGCGCGTGAAAGTATTGGTACGAAATACCATGCGAGACGATGACCTATTTTCGGTTGATTAGCTGCGCGGAAGTCGAAATATTATCTATCTATTGATTTTTGGTGATACATACCTAATATATTATTTCCTATGATATATTAATATACATAATAATTTTTTTAAATATTTATACATTCGCCGTACGCTAAAAAGTAATTATGCTATAATTATTTTTCTGAACAATTCGTAAACTCAAGTCATCATCGATCCGTCAAGGCAAGTTTAATTGAAACGCCGATAAAATATTAATTTTATAGTCTTCATTACTCATCGATAATGTGTCATCGGTTTTATCATTTTAAATATATTTATATTGACCTCATAATTAATCAATAGTCTTAATGTCAAAATCGCATTGAGCTTGTTTGCGTAGCAGAAAACCACGTAATACACTAATACCTGACTGTACGAGCGTTGAGTACGGTTGATATTTATAGTTCTTTACACGTCGAATAAGTATCAATTTGCTCCTTTCCCTACTTACTCGCTACTCAATTCAACGAAAGCTTCAAAGTAGTATAATGTTTCGGCCGCCGTATTTCTTTGAAATTGTGTGCAGACTGCAGGCTATATAAATGTTACGTAAAGTTTGGTAATCGTAAAAGAAAGTAAAAAGACTAAGAAAAAATTAAAAAATGCCCCAAGTTGAAAACTATTTTTTTCACTGTACTTGTTATTTTGTTCATAAAATAAATTGGGTGGATCTTGAATAGATCGCATCTGTAGATAGTAGATAACAGTTGACACGATTTGGGTTAGAATTACGGATAGACCGACCGACCAAGCATATTATGACATTAGTTGAAATTGGATAGATAAATCTCATAATAACAAAAGCTAATAAAAATCGGAAATTTTATTAAGACGTTAGTGTCGACGTTAGCTGAATAGCGGGGCGTCATTTGGGGGGGGGGGGTGAAGGGTGTACATTTGCACAGAATTCTTTTTAAAACGCCATCTTTGGCCTGCCATCAATAAATATAAGCGCCGATATACCCAAGTGTTTTATATTATATATATATATTTTATACAAGTGTAAGTACACACGGTACATTGGTATCCACAATATAAAATAAATACATTAAAAGTACCTACACATAGTTCGTCAAAAATAGTAACAATATTGTGATAGTTTCATACTAATATAAGTGGTTCAAATCACAAAAAAAGAGATATTTTTCTTTGTTCATTATCATTGTATTGTATTATATTTAATTCAGAACATTTATAAAATTATTTATATGATTTATTTTGTTCTATTTTAAGCATATTAATAAATATTAATATAGTTACTTGTACTTAATCAATAGTAATTTTTCAATCACAGAGAGTATTATAATATGATTGTTGGCACGCCCTTTAATATCTATATTCTATATAGATTATATTATAGAGCATGCATATTATGTCTAACGTCTGGCAAACCCTTCGTATTGTTAAATAGTAAATACTGATCGCAAGGCCGTTGTACCTACTTTGAATAACGGCTATTACCTAGGTCAACGTAAAATTAATAGATGATGTGCTTCCTTGTGAATATTAGTAATTTGGAACATTGTTATTCGGTTGCAATATTCGTTTCAAACTTTTAAAGTTTTATTGTTTACAATTTATATTTTATGTAAAATTGCAATGTGCGACAAACATCAAAACTATTTTTAACATAGCCTGTTGTTTTCTGTTGGAACGTCTTCAGACTACATTTTATACACAACAATATCATTAGCGTATCTTTTTATTTTTAATTAGATAAATTTAATACAATTAATATTTAAATATTATCTGAGCACAAACACAAGTAGTATGAGGCCGTCGTATCCTCTATGACTTGACTCAGTCTTATTAACGCACATCATAGATAGGTTATTTTTAATATTTGAGTGAACTGACCTATTATACAATTAACAGTAATAATATTATGCAGGATAGCTTTTTTTTGATATTTGGATTTTGAAGCAAGTTATGATTAAAATGTGCAAACAGTGTACAACTCATTATTTATTTCTTAATATTATACTACCAATACCACTGTTGATGTTGGCTTTTAAGTTTTAAAAACTTCTCGTGGTATTTAATACGTTTTACGTGCATGACTATACATTCATTATGGTACATAGTTAAGTATTGACTTAAACAATGATAAAATATTAATTATTCTTAAATATAGATAGGTAGGTACTATAATCTAACAGCCTATTTCGTGTTTCGTTTTTTTTATTACATGATAGACGATGTAGCCATATTTGATTTGATAGGTATGCTAATAAAAATTATTTTCAATACATTAATTGTATTTGTACTCTCAAATCGATGGTCATGTGATAAAGTAAAAAGTTGTATTTTTCTAATGTCAATCTCCAATTCACATTAACGATAATAACAGAGATAAATTCGGGTATAAATCGCTGTTTTAATAGTTAAAAAAAGATACCTATTACATTATAATTTTGGCTAAAGCAAAGAAAAAAGTTTATGGTACCTACTTAACGAATTTTTCTTAATCACAGAGAAACCCAGAGTTTCTTTTACTTTAGTCGTATAAAAAGTGATATTGCCTATAATACACAATTTTTTCCACTTAATGATTTTGTGAAAAATAAATATAATACCATACTACGGAAAAAATGATTCATGATTCTTCGTATTATTTAATCACATATGTATTTATTTCATATACCTATTTACATTGTTATTATCATACAATTGTCAATACGTAAGGATTAAAATATCTAAAAAATAATGAATGATGAATTCAATGTAATGTACCTACATGCATAAAAAAATTGTATGACATCATTTAAATGAGCATATTTATATCTATCTATACGTTTGTATGGGGCTTTAGGCTTATGTCTTATAGGCTTGGAAACTACTGAATCAGTTGACACCAATATTGTGCACACAATACACATATTCCTTGAGACTCGGGAAGTGTTCTTTGCTTCGTTTTTGAATACCCGCATAGACTGTTATATATAGGATGGTTCACACAAAGATTTCGTTTTGGTGCGAGAAAATAGAATATTTTTTTGATTTACCTATAATTTTATTTATAGGGTTGCTCTAGGCTACAGAAAAAAAATTGTATAGACTAGCATGCGTTGCTATGGGATTTTTTAAAAGAGAAAATAATAGATAGGTGTTAAATTAATTGTTTGTTATTAAAATGTAGTATGTACAATAATAGGCAATGTCTGTATGTTTGTAGCTTATAAACTCAAAAACTACTCGTCCAATTTTGACGAAAGTTTTAGAGATTCTTCTTGTAGATATCAAAAAAGTTATAAAAAAATTGGAGTGTTCGGGTATCGGAATGGTTCTATAGAGTGTTTGCGCTTAGTCACTACGGCTATACTTTATTATGGCCAAAGCGTAGGACATTTTTACATTCAAGTTAAGAGCGTATATGCCTATGAGATATCTCAAAAAGCATATGATAGATGAATATGTTTTTTTGAATTTTGATAGGTAAAAATTTGAATTCCGATATGCGTGGATATGTTCCTTCTTTGTTCGTATAAATTCGTTTGAAAACGATAACTTTAATTTCACTTTTTAGACCATTCCAGAAGTCCTCTTCTGGAAAAATGTGACTAATTTTATGATTCCGTGAGAAAAGATTAAAGTTTATGGTAAATATGCGGATAGATTATGATGTTGCTGAAGTAGAGGGAGATTCAAGAGATATATTCGCATGGAACGTTGAATCAAATATAATTAAACTTTTTTATATCCATTGGGTTTATATTGTTGATTTTGTAAAAGTTATTAAGGGGACAGTGACTTTTTTTGTCTCCGTCTTACAAGTGCGTAAATTAGCAAATTTTACGCTCAGCAGAACACGTTTATCTCCGTTAGTTTAAAAATTAGATCTAATTGACCTCTTATACAATTATGTAAAGGTAAGATTATTATCTAGACAATGACATATAGGCTTTTTATTATATTTTAATTTTAA
>NC_042496.1:5293298-5382755 GCF_005508785.2 Acyrthosiphon pisum | reverse complement strand
GTCTAGATAATAATCTTACCTTTAAATTGTATAAGAGCTCTAATTTTAAGCTAACGGAGATAAACGTGTTCTGCTGAGCGTAAATTTGCTATGTTACATTGTCACACACTTGTAAGACAGACAACAAATGCCACTGTAACGTCCCCTTAAGTACAGAAAACTTTAGCATATTTCAGTGGGTGCTAAAATGTAAATGCTGGTGCCAGTGATAGAATCTGTGGATTCGATAATTATTACGTCTGGACTCTGGGCTGTTAAAATTAGTTGAGCAGCATTTAAGGTGTTGAACTGTTGAATGTTGATCGATATAGGGTTTTACTCACGTGTTGTACCTTTTAACCATAAGAAGAGTAAAGTTGTAATTATTTGTAGTTTTACTTTCATAATTTTAACTAATACTGCAAAATTGTAAATATTTATCGTTATTGAAATTTCAACGAAGTTATTTTTTACGAAATTGTTGTAAGTATTTAACAAATACCTATAGGTACAACAACAACATACTGTATGCATATATTACAATAGTATCGGTATACGTTGGATACCTACACAGTAGTTGTATTCATTCATAAATATGTATTCATTATATTCTTATAAACTTGGCATGTTGTAACTGTACAATATTAGCTTATTAGTACACTACGCGTTAACCTATTTTTTTTGCATAATTTTGAATACAAACAAATAGAACATAAAAGTATTTAAAATTTTAACCGTTGGTCTAAAAATCGTTTAATTACTTGATAAACATATGTTACAACTTTTGGACTCGATTCAAAATTGAGAATTTGGAAATCCACCAATACGTTTTTCATTTTATACATTTAGGACTTAGGTATTGTATTATTTTTGATTTACCTTATTTTTGGCTTTTGTGTATAAATTAAAATAGAAATAGTTAGATGATAATAGGTTAATTTTATAAATGTTACTGTATCTTAATTATTTAAAATTTTAAAAAGAATAGATGAATTAATTTTGTAATATACTCAAGGTGTCATAATATTCTTTAAACGATTTATTTGCTTTATCATTTAATTAATATAAAGGTTATTTTGAGCAGTAAAAAGCTAGATAATTGCATCCAGACAATATTGATTGAAATTTTAAACTGCATTGCACAAATTGACTTAATATTTTTCGTCAATATGAAAAATTACTTAAAACACTGATCATATTATGCATAAAGCTTATATTGATAAGTTATTGTTTCTTGAAAATGAATGAAACCAACATTGTACAAAAATACTTTTACTATAATATATTATTATATTATGATCAGGTTCGGGTAATGAATATGTACACAATATACTTTAGGAAAAAAAAAGAATTTTAATTCTGTTTTCTTGTTTATTTTTTAGCTTTGACTATAATATTATCATAGGTATAAATAGTTTCGTTTGTTGGTGAACAGACTGTAAAATAGCCTTTGAACCATTTTTATTATCTTAGTCTCAATACCTTTAAATTACGTCCTGCATAATTTAACTGATATTTAATTGAAAAATTATTATTAGCATATTTAATCAATTGATGATTGGATGAGTTGATATTCTTCGATACTTAATTACAATATTTAATCAAATCAAACTTACATTTTTGTATGTATCCACCTGTCAGCTGTTATACCATACTTTCTTCATAAATATAATTTACGTATGTTTTCTATGTATTTTTTTTATTATTATTAAATGTATTAATTACTTGGTATTATTTTGTGTTTAGGGTCTTGCGCAATATAACGATATGTTTGAAATGGCGACTAGACTTTGCAGGAGTTACTTACCCGGGTCTTGGAAGAAGATTACATCAAAGGACATATCCGTGAAACGTATTAGGTAACTATTTATGTCAATCATAAATATAAGATATTCACACTGTATAATTGAATTGCTTAAGGTGAAATAGTAGATTAGATATTTTTGTTTGTATTTGGCCGATTTACATTAAGGTAGATCTTAAAGTTATAGTCATCTAAGAATTAAATTTAATATTAAACAGGGTGTAGAGACCACTCTATGAAAAGGAAAACGGAAAAACACGTTGGTACTAACTGTATAATATCGATTGAGATAGAAAGTTGGTATATATAAATGTATAATAAACCGTGTAGTAACATATTTGTATACGATAAATCGAAAAATATAAAAATTCATATTTTCTGTTAATATAGAAAAGAAGTTGGCACTTAATACAAATTTAATAATTTCATTACTTAGAAAAATAATGCTGATATTCTATGAATTTATTGGTTGTATAAATAATGTAAATTAATTAATTAAAAATATATTGATGTGCCTACTATATTATAATTTAATGGATTACCTATATATTATAATATATAATTATAATATTAAATAATAAATACAGTTAATAACTAGGTACCTATGTATATATACTATTACGAGTACCTATATTAATATTTTTGAAATTAATCCTATTTAATATTTCTTTCACGCAACGATATTACTTCAAAAATATTTAAAATTGTTTAAGTATCAAAATGCATTCATTATTATAATATTATGCTTTAAAAATTTTAAATATTTTTCTTATAATTATTTAGGTATACTGGAGCAGGTTGATCTAGTAAACAAAATTTAAACTCTTAGTTCTGTCAGCTACTTATATTTTACGATTGGCGTTGTATTTTTTTTCCTCTTTATTAGCAATTTTATGTAGTTTTATGTTATTAATGTTATTAGTTATTATAAATTTCGTGCGAAGGGTGAAAATAATTAGGTTATATTGTTGAATACGATAGCGCTCATTCTGACGCTAATGTCCGGTTGAAATAATATGGTCATAATATTTAGTGTAGTTAATCGTATCCTTGTACCATTACAATATACTATAGTAGAACAAAAATCGTTGCTTAGTGACTTTGTGGGGGAGGGGCTGAACTGCTGCAGGTTATTACGGCGCAGTATTAGGTTAGGTGGTGGTTGAATTTTAAGAGGTTTCTTTCTTCAGTCACGTGTTAGTATAAAATTATATTATACATATTATATTATATTATAATATTGATTCACGGGAGACGACGATTTTCCTGAGACGCAATAACACATTTAATGGACGTGCAGTGTACTACGGAGTTAACCCTGCGCGTCGTATTAGCTATTGCATTTATGCGTCAGGTGAAAAACAAATACCGCGCATATATTATTATTATAGAATGTAATTAATTATATTTTTTAGGCGTCAAAAAACGGTAAATGATAAATTATTATTGCCCAACAAACCGTGTATGATGTACGTGTAACAAAATTACACATGTCGACATTTTGTCAAGTACATTATTTTCACACAAGTCGTTGAATACTTGCAGAATTATATATAATATAAACTGTGTTTAGATGGTCACTTTTGCAGGTGATCATTTTGGATAAATCCAGTATCAGCTATAGTATAGAAAAGTCGAACACTGCCAAACTTCGTCCATCGTTGAATTTGAATGATACATTTTGTTGATTTTATGTTATTTCGTGTTAACACTGTTTATTTTTCATTCAATGTGGAGTGTGTGTGATACATATTAAATGATCATCAAAAATAAATCGTGTAAACGCGGCTATTAGTATGATTTTCTGTAATTTAAAACCATGGGTATCATAATTTATAATATTATTGATTAATAATAAGATGGACTCGTAAATACGATAACCAAAAGTCAATGATGACTATGCAGTATTCCCTGATGAGATTAATGTGATATTATTCCGCTTCTACAGTACAATTTTTAAAATTCATTTAGGTAGTTGTGTAGTTTTGCACTGAAGCCCAACGATATTCATTTACACTTGAGGCGTATTTGTTTTATAAACAACAAGGTTATATGTTTTTATATATATTATAGGCATCTTGACAGTTCTATTTACTTAAAACAAATTTGTATGAATTATTTTTAATTTATTTTGCACATGGTACACAATTAATTATAAAATCGAAATTATTTAAACAAAAGCAACATTATATGATTAAGTTGTGTAGCTAAATACAAATACAAAAAAATCAGTAAAATGAAATAATATTAGTATTTTGGCTTGATTTTTAAGTTGTTAAGTTGTTTTTATTTCTAAACCGTTCTCATATATCCACGATTATTTTCAGAAAGCGAAATCTCACATTTTTTATGCAAGTACCCTATATGATAAATAAATTGAAATTTCAACATCTTGTTTCTATATTCGTTGATAGTGGATCAGACATCAGAGCTGTATATTAACGCGATTATACTAGAAAAATCGTTTAAAAACATCTGTATAATTCTATGACCAAATCCAAACGTGTATCCAAGTCCCAAGTCCAACTATTCATAATATTAAAATTTTTATTTTAAAAATGAACTTCTAGCGTAGGTAATTAGCTGTGTAACGATCGTCAACTGTATGTTTGCTTTCAACAATAGTTTATGCGTTCTAATGTTTTCGTAGTTGCAAAATATATAATTATTATAACAGAAAATTTTTTTTTGCAGTGGTGGATTGAGTAATTGGCTATATCGGGTAACATTACTTAAAGGTAATGCCGATCCTCGCGATGTGTTGATGAGGTTATATGGCCAAACACATGGCGAGAATGCTATTGAAAATATAATCACAGAATCTGTGATATTCACATTGTTATCGGAGCGTGGCTTAGGGCCTAAGTTGCATGGAATATTCCCCGGAGGCCGGCTTGAAGAATACATTCCGGTAAGCTCGTTCACCTTCAATAACACATTTTGTAGACATATGATTTTGTTTAATTGAACTAGTTAATTTAATTTAATGTGGATTAATTATTTATTTGCCATGAAAAAAAAAATAATAATACCAATTAAACGTATAAACAAGTAACGACCAATAAAATACAGCTAGGTTTATTTTTTCAAATATAAAAGTTGTTATGTTTTACAACCGTACAACATTCTCTTTATGTTTAAATTGTAAATATACTTACCTACCCAATCTAATAAGTAATAAATGTGTATAAAAAATTCATAATATACCTACTTACAACAAATTGAATACGTGAAAATGTTTAACTATTATTTTTACTTCTAAATTATCAAATTCGCCAATCCTGGTGTAAAGGCTAGGTCTTTGTAAAGTCCTAATACCCAACTCACTTTATGTTTATACGAAAAATGGAATAAATTTATACGTAACGTATTGCATGTAATAATAAACGGAATAATATGAAATAATTGGCTTATAACAAAACAACTATAAATATTAATTGTTTCAAAAACTTGATAAATAAAAAAAGTTTATTTTTTAATTTTCATCTGAATTAATTGTGTTGGCTATTGAATCAAGTTCATGCTTACTTTTGCTGATCTTAGATATGGATGCATTTAAATGTACTTATTATAATATAATTAGAATGAATGTTTACATTATTTAGCTTTGTTAAAATTAATATAGAAAATGTTTAAAACAAAATTGCATTATAACTGTTGAACCTATGCACACATTTATTTGATTTTCACCAACACCATTATTTTGTTTCATTCAAATTTATCAATTATGTTTAAATATAAAATAATTCATTTTTTTAAATGGTTATTAATTAGTTTAGTTATAAAACAAAAAGCTTTGTAAAGTTGGTTCAATGTATTTTACAATCTACAAGATTAAAATAATTTATACATAATATACCTACTTCTTAATAATCTAACGGTTAGGTCCTAACCTTTGAATCGTCTAATGTTACTGAATACTGAGATAAATTTTAGTGATAGTTATTTATTTTTTTTTGTGGCTCCTTGCCATTTGGCTATAGATATAAATAAAATATTTCATTCAATGTAGGCTATTTAAAAATTTAGGCCCACTGCTGTCATTTTACCAGTACTCGTCCTTGGGTTTTAAATGAAAAAAAATGCAAATATACCTATATATATATATATATCAACATGCTTGAATGACGTTGACATAACATATTCTAACGGCTTTTGGATATGTTGCTATTGTTCCAAAAGTCGAGCATAAATTTCAGACTCATGGGTCAAGTCCAACAGTATACAATCTATGATGATAGTCATAGCTGATCAGTAAGTTGAGCTTTGAGTACATTAAGCACTTGGTAGGAATGTTTAGAGACATTAACTTTATTGTATAAGATATGTTTTATTCACATTTAATGTATTTTTGTCCTAGATTTAGAACAAGTACACAAATTAATAAAAGGTCCAATACTTCATTCAGAAGTCAACTATTGTTAAAAACGACATTCGTTTGGAATACAATTATAATATAAAGTAAATTATTTATATTTTGTTTCTATGAAATCTTACAGGCTCGGTCAATGAAATCTGAAGAATTAAGCGATCCAAAATTAAGCCTTATGATTGCAGAAAAAATGGCTGAATTACATCAGCTCAACATTCCAATCAATAAAGACTCAACATGGTTATGGGACACCATGGACAGATGGTTACAACAGCCAATTAAAGATGTTAACTGGTCAAGTGATAACATGGAGCTTGATCAGATACTATCTATAAATCTCAGTGATGAAACCCGTTGGCTTAAGTATGAATATAATCCATATTTTATTAAACTACAAACTTATGTTGAAAATAATAAAATTATGGTTACTTTTTCAATTCTAGAAAACACTTGTCAAAGCTGAGGTCACCTGTTGTATTCTGCCACAATGATCTTCAAGAGGGTAATATTTTAATGAAGGAAAATGACCCCCCTGGCTCCCGATCATTATGCCTTATTGACTATGAATATTGTGCATACAATTATCGTGGTTTTGATATAGCTAACCACTTTGTAGAATGGACTTATGATTATACAAATCCCATTTATCCGCATTACACAGTTAACCGAGAATTGTTTCCAACAAAAGACCAACA
The DNA here is from genome assembly GCF_005508785.2 of Acyrthosiphon pisum. Lineage (NCBI taxonomy): Eukaryota > Metazoa > Arthropoda > Insecta > Hemiptera > Aphididae > Acyrthosiphon > Acyrthosiphon pisum. The sequence continues at coordinate 5,375,905 of NC_042496.1, read as the reverse complement.
AGTAATTAGTGATTTATAAATATTGATTTTCTTACTGATTTCTATTTAAATATAATTCATAATTTTAGATTGAGTTCTTGAAACGGTATTCTCATTGTATGGAAAATGAAGAATCAATAGAATTGATACTGAACGAAGTAAATAACTTTATTTTGGCATCACATTTATTTTGGGGTATATGGAGTATTGTCAATAGTCGAATGTCAAAAATTACTTTTGGATACAGGGTAAATATTCCTACTTTTAGCTTGTGTTTTCCTTTTAATTTGTCCTGTTAAAAATAAATAGTTTTATTTTATTATTTACAAACATTTATAATTGTCTGAATTTTGATTAATTATTCACTTGTTTTTTTTTTTAATCAAAATCTTAGTTTGTCTTTTCTTAACATTTTACCATACTTTTTTTTTAGGAATACGCAATGGAACGGCTCAAATCATATTTCAAGCTCAAAGAAAGTTTAATAAATAATAAATAGCATGTAACATAGAAATACTTTGAGTACTTATAAAAGGAATAGGTTAATTGTAGACCAATATGTTTCAATATTCTGGTAAAGACTGATTTATATTTCAAAAGTTTGGTCCTTAATTTTATTTGTCTGATTAGTTTGTCATTTTCACTTGCATAATTTTTTTTTAAGTGTTTTTAAGCTTATTATGAGCTTCTTTTATACATCTATGTTATATTAAAAAATATAACAGTAGTTTTAATTTCTGACTAATAATTAAGACCAGTACCTACTGTTTTTCATATTATTGTTTAACATTTGTGAAATAAATGAAAACCAATTTTACTTTATTCTGGTGCTAAGTACTCATATTCTTATTAATGATAATCATTATACATTTGGGAACTTACAAATTGTATGATGTAAAAAAAACTGAATTATAAATTGTGCAATAATTATTATTATGTCAAGAACATGTTTATTATTGTACTTAAACATATTTAAATATTATAACTATGAAGTCCATCCTGTACTTTTTATATATTGCTATTGTGTGTCCTATTAGCTGTTATTATATGTAATTGAAATGTAATTTACTATTTTTTTTTTAACTTAATGGCTTTTTACTGTGTATTAATGTCTATTTAGATCTTTAGGAATTTTCGGTTTTATCTTATTGGGATACATTATCCTGTAGTATTTATTTGTTAGTAGTCATACTTTGTGATGGTTTATTACCTTATTTCTTAAAGAGAGAAAACCAAATATTATGTTATTTGTAAGGAATATTGAATGGCTTTGTAAATTATTATTAAAGAATATTAAATTTGATTATATCTATGGAAAAAAGTACAAAAAAAATTTATATATATATTTTATACACACATTATATAATTAATATAATATGTAAACACATACATATCAAAATTATAAATTTTCTATTTTGTGATTTAATCATATTTTAAATGATTAAATATCTGCAAAACAAATCTGTTCAACTGATATCGGACTATTTGCACTTGTCGATAAGGCAAATTTACACAATTGTTTATGAAATTATTTTTTTTTTTTGCACAAGTATAGATTCTTTAATGTACAAGTATATATTAAAATATAATATTTGTTGTCTGATGTCATTAATTTTCTAACACACATTATTTAATGATAGCACTATTTTTTATCAAACCATATTAAATTAACTGCAATAAAATAAAATTTATCCGAATATTTTTTAATAAATAACTGAATAATAAACATCAATTTTATTTTGTTAAGAAAATAAGATGTTTGTTGGGTTTGCACGTATTTGTATAATTACATTATTATTATTATTATTATTATTATTTTTACAAGTAATTATTATATTATATACATTTATACAGCATTAAAAATATCTTAGCAACTAATTAAATTAACATATTAAAAAATATCGGTAGTTAAAATTTGGGTTAGGCAGATGTTATTTTTTGTTCTCCTCATTTTATTTGTTCCTCGTCTAATATTATTATTTGTTATAATTGGTCACACTTTTTTATTCTATGGTTTTTCCGTGGTTGAACTAAACTTAGTTAGCCTACTATTTACAGTCAACAGTCTACAGCTCTACACATTTATAATGTTTTAATCTTTATTATTATATATATTTTTTTATTATATAAATATATTATACTATGTTTAAATTTAAGTTTTAATTAAAAATTCTTGTATAATTTGAAAACTGTTGTTATACATTTTTTGTAATGTTAATTTAATATTATTCCAATTGGCAAGTTTCATATCCAAAATTATCCAAACAAAGCAGATTATATTTATAATTTGCACTATAAATTATCATTGACTAGGTATTAAAGTTAACAGTCGTATCTCTGTTAAACGTTTAAAACATAATATCTTACAACATACATAGAAATAACAAGGAAATTAAATTAAAATCAAAAATGACAAATTTTTGTAATAACACTATTGGCCCTATGCCCCTATTGACACTATTACTTATTAGTTGTTATTGATATATCTATTGATTATTTCATTGTATCATTCGCACCAACTTTTTTAAGATACCTTCTTTGGCCTGTCAAAAATAAGATATGAGCGCCAATATACTTATGTGTTTTAAAGATATTAAGTCAGTATTGTTTAAAAAAAATTATCTTGTTTCATTTCAAAAAAGAGCAAACTTGTGATAGGTATTCGAAGTTTCCGATTCTCATTTTTGTAAGTATGTAAATATGTAATTGTAATATTCTTAATGCTGAATGAACTTTATAAATAGATTTCGGTTGTGGTGGAAGTGCTTTTCTTCTCACACAATAAATATTTCTGAAAATGGAGTTTACATCGTTTAATGTTACATCCACGACATTTGATTGAACTTCTTCTCGTATTAATTTTAATGGGCATATAGAAATATTATCAACAGCATTCCGTTTAGAAGTATTGGAAATAGTTACTTTCGGTAAATTTTTACGCAGCGAATGTGTTTAATAACCGATTTTTATACTACATATTTTACTTTATTTTAAATTTTGAGAGAAGCGATGAATGTATTGATTTTACAATAATATGTTTTTTTTTTTAAATTTTTATATTTTTCATTACCGATTTTCTTCAAAAGTATACGTTTGATAGGAAAGTGAATGTTATATCTAGTTGGTGCATTCGGGAGGTCAAAATTTTAAATTCTCAATAGTTTTCAAAAGCGCAGGTTGAAAAACCAAACAAAATTTAAGGAAAAACAGTAATAGTTGTTGTATTTGTATATATCCATGCTACTGACTAACTCTAACAGTTAAACCCTTCATACCAAATTATGTTAAATACTCTATACTGAAATATCAATTGAAAAACTTCCTGTTTTAGACCTGATTTCTACAGAAGTCTACCAATTAGAGTTATTATCCACATAACTCACATTTTCAACGCTATTTATTAAGACTCCTATTTTCCTCCAATTTGGAAATTCTGCACAATCATACTGTTCCCTAAACTTAATAAACCTCCGAACCTGCTAGGTTCCTTTAGACCATTGACATATTATAATAGGTCAATGCTTTAGACCAATGAGCCTCTTGTCTCTTTTTTCCAAAATTCGAAAAACGTTTATTCTCAAACGCATCTCTCCCATCATTATCGAAAAATATATTATACTGCCTGACAGCCAATTTGGCATATTATGCATAATGCGTTACAGCCTTTAGGTATAATAATTAATAATAATAATAAGTAATTATTTCCCATACAAGTTTATAGGGGACGTTAGATGTATGGTCAAATAGTCGTTACCAAACGATTCATGAGAACGTCAGTAAACAATTTGCACCATTATATGCATGATACCACAACCGTGGTAAGCTGGAGCTGTTATCTCTTCTGTACTCTTTCGCTTATATTTTCGTGATAACGAGTTGAGTAATATTTGATACCTTATTTGTTTTTTTACATTGGTTCATCGTCGGTTGTTTTCGTTTTTTGTCTTGTGTTTTCAACGGAAAATTCGTTGTCCGTCTACGTTGAGTTATATCGAATATTTAAACATAGTTGATCTTCGCCATTGTCGGACAAAAAACAAAGACCACAGCGGGCGTGTATGGCTTTAGCCGCCGTACAGACGTCTCCGACTATAGGGACTTCGCAACAGAATTCGGTGAGTACCTTACATTCTATGAAAATACGATTCTACGTGATATTTTAGACACATTAACGTTACCGATAAATACTTATTGTCCATAAGAGACTAATGCTACGAACGATTGTAGTTTTTGCCTGTTCTGTCCTTAAAGTAGACATACTAGGTAAACAAAAATTACCAAAATTATTTTTTTTTCTTTCGCAAATTCGACGTTTTTTACTGCTTAGATTTTGAATTATTCAATAATTTGATATAGAATTTTATAACAAATGATTTTAAATGAGTGATTGATTTATTGCTTATCTTGTAGAGCACCTATCTATTTTAATTTCTTAATTTAAAACATGATTACCTACACAGTTTTATTTACATTAAAATACAATATAATCTTTTTAGCCGATTAACTAAACCTAAGATCATTGATTATAAATACTACTATTATAATAATATAGTATTATAATCAATGCTAATACTTTGTGTAATTAATAATTATAAATTAACGGGGAAAATATTATTTGATATTATTCATTATTACATTTCGTTATTAACTATGTGTTACCACCTACAAATTTTTATTCTAATATCATTTTGCTTGTCAATGATCATATTTTTATATTTAAGTACCTTTATTTAGGTTTTTCAATCATAATTTTTTAATTTTGTTTAATATTCTATAGTATTTGTTATAACCTTTTTTGTAGCATCAATAAGTATCATAAAAGCAGTGTTTAGATCCATAAATCATATTATGTTAGGGGTGACAAGAATGTACTTCAAATGTGCATTTTTGATGACTATGTAATTTAGAAAAATTGTAAGGTGGCACATTGAAATATTTTTAAAAAAACTACCTGGTTTCCATCAATATAAAAACTACATAAAAGTATTAATTAGGTATAGATGCTCCTACCTATTATATAGATTATTTTATTTTGATTCATAAAATGTGATTATTATTTATTATGTAAGTACACTTTAAAGTAATTACAAAATGTTGAATAAAAAAGTAATTAAATTAGAATTTATAGTGTAACAGGTTACAGGTATGTAAACAGTGTTGACCTAGAATTATGAAATAACTAGAATTCATTGAGTGTAACTGATTTAGTGTGTATTTTGTTGTAATTATATGTTAATTATCCTCAAATGTTTTATTTTAAATATTCAAGACATAAAAAATATAGGTAGATACCTATATACTATACATATGCATGCTGACCACTGAAATATACATTTCATACAAATATAAAGGATAAATATTATATATTTATCATAACTAATTGTTTTTTTTGTTATGTTTTATTATTTGTTTCACTAAACATTTTTTTAAATATTTTACTTAAACCTCTCACTTTGTTTTAATTTCATTAATTTAATTAATTAGCATTATATTTTGTATTTCAATAATGGTTTACATGTATATTGTTAACACTGTAATTTGAGATTAAACTAAGTGAGTCAAGAACTTAGTAGTTTTAAAAAACGATAATAATATCATTTTCATTGAGCTGAAGAATGACTGTTAATTCTTCCTCTTTTAGATCTTGTGGAAATGTAGATTCAGATACCCAAGGATGAAAGATTATCATAATACATTTTATGCAGCATTTGCATATTTTTCCAAACATACAAAATCGTTCATATTCTATAGTTATGATTTGTGATTAGCATTTAGTATTACCATTCATCTTCATTACCTTTATAAGTTTTAAAACTTTTCTTGTGATTTCTTTAGGTATGTCTTAATTTGTAGGTAATTAACTTTATAATTCAAAATCGTTTTGAACCGTTTTTAGTTATATATATTATTATAATGTAGTATTTCGTTTTACAACAACATTAAAACTAATAATGGTTTTGATTACGTCAATTTCTAATACTTGGTCATTATCTCATTTTTTATTTTATATATCGCATTAGATTCAGTATTTACAGTTTGTAGCTAATACGTTTCATGCTTATCCATTGTTGTTCGTGTTATATTTTTTAAAACTGGATACTTTACAATTTCACTCGACTCACAATAAAGATTATTTGTTATTATTGTTATTTTCTTTGTTTTATTAAAAAAATCGATTCATTTGTTAGCTCTTTGTTACCCCCGGCGTCATTGTGGGCAATTTTCCGGATTAAAATCACATGGCGATAATCGCGACGACCGTTAAAGATAAATAATGGAGACCCGAGACAAGATCATATTATAAATTATAATTAATTGCGCGTTAACGCATATAGGCTACCCGGCCAAATTAAACAACAAAAAAACCAATAGTCAATCCAAAATGATCAATTGACCTGAGAAAACAGTACAATTCAGATTTCAGGTGTCACTATCGGACTCCGCGATAAATCGAAACATTGTCTCGATTTCCGTGTGGCGCGCTTCGCGTGGTGACGACAAAGCACGATCTGCTCATTTGGTGGTGGTGGAAGCGGCGTCGGCCTCGTCCAGCTGTACTCGCGGGCCCGTAGTGTGTTGTCGTCGCCGCGCGTCAGTCAGTCGTCTACGTGACTGCCGTTGCGTCTGTATTGTGTGCGCTCGTTAATCCCCACTGCTTTGGCACGTGTGATCGCGGCGTGCACGAGTGTATTATAGATCGTGTGCAGATTTGATCGTTTTTTGAATTGTTTACCGTAAACGAATTAACCTCTTGTGTAGTCGTCGTTTTCCGATCGAATTTCTTAAAGAATTTAATCGGTTCGCCGCGATGAACCCGTCATTGTTCCGGGTGTTCGCTGCAGCTGGCCGCTCTCAGACCGGGTATTGAGTTCGTGATTGTAAGGCGTATTGTTATCATATTAAGCAAATATCGTACTTACGAGTAGCCGCGGCTGCTGTCGTACTGCGTTTAGCGTTAGTTTCGGGTGCGCGGTGCTATGATGTTGTATGTTCTGCCGCCACCGGCAGCCGCCGGCCCACCGTCCCCGTGGTCCACGATACTGTGCGACGACGGACGGCCGTCGTCTGTACGTGGCGGTGGCCAGCAAGATCCAGCGGTGGCCAACAGTGGCCGGTTGACGTACAAACGGAACGCCAGCAATAACAGGCGGGTTAAAGCGTGGCTGAACGCCGTCCAAAAGAATAACCGGCCACCGCCGCCCAGGAAACCTTCGATGGACGCTGCCGGTACCGAGGTACGTTCGAAATTTAGAATGGCTACCCGCTTCCATTGTGGGGGGGGGGGGGTAACTCGCACAGGGTTAGACGTCCAACTGACACTATACAAATTTAATTTATAATAATATGTGTTATCACCGGATTAGCGCATACCTACGTATAATTTTAGGTCACAAGTATGAAATTATTAATAGGTAATAAGTTTCATTGTTTTTTTAATATAATATGTACCCAAGTATTTTTACATAAATAAGGTTTTAAAATTTTATCTATAAATAAATGTAATATATATACCTACATTCAAAAATTGAATCTAATACTTTTATTTAATGTAATTAAAAAAATATATTGAAAAGTACACCAAGATACTGGATTCGACCTATATTTGGCTATTTTCATGGTTCCGTTCGGGATGGTGTTTTATCATTTTATATAATTTATTTTATACCCTCGATTGTACAAATACATAATACGACGAGTAATTTACAGGTACTATTCGCGATGACATCATTTTTTTTTATCATGAAGGTGGCTTCATGATACCGGTTTAAAACGTACTTCCATAACCGTTTCACTAGACAATGTATACATATTTTTGCCAGCTTCAATTTTGATGGTATCTTAATGTAAATGCATGAGTTTTAGTGTTTATATAACTATATTTTTTATATACATTAGATATATGTGAGTTGTGTGTATGTTTTTGTATAATTAAAACAAGGAGGTTGACGCGTTGTTTGGAATGTCGTTCTCTCTGTAATATAAATGCTGAGACATTTGAATAAAACGTTAATACCTAAGTAATGGTTTTTTTTTTAATTCTGAGGAAAGTTAATAACCTTTACATGGTTCAGGTCTTAGGTTTTTATTTATTTTCAGTAAACTTTATGTTCCTGAATATTTAAATGACAAACAATTTACATCATAGTACTAATTTTGATTTATTTTACATTTATTTTGTCATAACATTTTGTAATTTTACTCTTCCTTAAATTATTCACATATTACATTATTGTTTAAGAACTTTAACATTTAGTAAGCGCAGTTAATATTTAAAAAATAACTGATCATTTTTTTTTTTTTTAATAAGAAAATTTACAATGTACAATTTGCACAATAGGTACGTACATATGATACAAGAAGATTATTTATAGCAGTGAATAATTTAAAGAGAGCAGCCACCCATTAGTGACACTTTCATTTTGAAGTAATGATAATTTAGTAATCAATCTCCTCCAGGCTCCAATGGTTGTTTTTTATTTTTTAGCTATACGTCTATACCTAAGACAACGTACTAGTACGATGTTTTAGCTACTTGACATTATTATTATATAAAATAAACATTGCACACTAACTTACAGTGCTCATGATATAATCTGTAGATTAACTGCCTATGTAAGATTATAAAGTATTTACACTAATTACGATATAAACTAGTATAGAAATTAAGAAATGGCACTTATTCTAAATTCACATTATCATCCATTTATTATGACTATTAATTAATTAACCGTACGGCGTATATTTGCCCATATTATGCATATATATATTATATTATTATATTTATAATTTATATTAATAAAAGGCAATGTGAGTGCATAGGTAGAGATTTGGGGGGGGGCGGGGGCTAAGGGTTAATAGTTATTATGATAGAAAATAATTTGAGACCGGTATTTTATATTTGGTCGAACTCAAATTAGTGTGTTAAAAATCTGTGCAGTTTACATTTTAAGTTAAAGGGTAAATCCGTGGGTATTTAATTTGTCACATGCAACGCCGTGCAGGATCAGCTATACATATATATATAGTACCTATAGGTATTATCTTATATATATAATAATCTCGTGTCACGATGTTTGTCAGGGATGAACTCCGAAACTACTGAACCGATCTTGATGAAATTTTTTACACTGTGTGTAATTTGGTCCAACTTAAAAGATAGAGTAATTTAAAAAGGGAGAGGACCAAGCCAGGGAGGTGTTCAAACGGGAATTTTGAGATCTCAGATGGAAATTGTTGTTTATAAATGGTTGCCATGGGTTTTTAAGCTATTTTAATAATAATTATTATAAAAAAAACTGCTTTACTCTTTAATTAATATAAATTATAATATAATACCTATATAACTATAAAAATGTTAAATGAAAATCTCTGTACTGGCTAAACTCTGAAACTACTTATCAGATCTTCTTGATTTTTTTTTACACGAAAGAGTTTCACGGAGAAGGTTTATATGAAAGAAAATTGTGGGAAAATCCACCGGTGTATAATATATTGGTTGCTATTGGTGAATCTGGCATGTTTGTTGATTTGTATTATTATCTTTTGTCAACATACATATATATAATATATACAAGACTATCTGATAAGTAGTTCCAGAATTTAGTCTGTATAATTATAGTCTGTGTATATATATAGTAAGATATTTAGTTTGTTTAGTTAGCTTAGACCTCCGGGAAGATTTACAAAGGGTTGAATTTGTTTTTTTTTATTCATCGGATTTTTAGTTCGGTTAGGTTAGGATAGGATTTTATATGAGTTGATTATATTAATCCATCGTAGGTGGAATTAAGTAAAAACGACAAGCTTGGTATAACTTTGATACTTTAGACTTAAATCATACACTTATGTACAAACAGTACGGGGTCCGCGATCTACCGCAGGTAGATTGCCCACCTAATAATGTACTGCTGTGAAGCAAAATTTTTATTCCGTGCAACGGAAAAGTTGAGATAAATTTTGAACACCATACAACGAATATAAAATAACGAATTGAATAAAGTTTGAGTCATATAGAGTTGATACATATAACGGGCGACGAAGTGCACGGGATCGGCTAGTATTATAATATATAATATGCTACCTATTTAAAGAATTTTTTACTGTCATGTAAGATCGAATAATCATTTGTTCAATGTTGTATAATTTATAAATATGCAGAAATCATCTTTATATTATAATATAGACCCTGTATAGAAATAGTTTCAGTAGTTATATGGTTTTATTACCTACTAAAAATAAAATAAAATATATAGATAATATAATAGGGATGTAGTAATATGAATACGTATTTCTGTTAACGATTATGTCATTTCATTCAAGATTATTAGCAATTAGCCCACTATAAAAATATTGTGTATCAAATTTAATGGTTCAAAAACCAACCTAACTAATAATTTTGAAGATGTAGAAATAATCGTAGTTAGATTTTAAATTTTGGAAATTTTCTTAATGTTTTACTGAATTTTAAAATTGATGTTCCTATTTATGAAAAATTATAACGCTTATAAAATGAGTTAGGAATTTAACGTTTTTTGTATGTAAAAATATAAAGTAACTAATTTACATTTTTTTTTCAATAATCTTTAACTATTATTTATTACCTATAGTGTTCCATAGAACCTAGGTAAGTTATGTAATATCGACATTTAGTCAACTTTAAATTTTTACAGTTTTAATTTTCGTTAATTCCTTGAAATTACCTAGATCTATAATCAGTGGCGTAGCCAGGATTTTTTTCGGGAGGTGCTGATCAACTTTTACACTTTTACACATTAAATACGTACTAGCACAAATAGATAGCTGAAAAGTGTTAATACATATTGTACATTTTTAAATATTTTAAATACAATTTAAGACTTTTTGAGCTACTATCGTAGACCATTAAAATAATTTTTAACATTTCGGGGGGGGGGCTGCAGCCCCCTCAGCCCCTCCCCTGGATACGCCACTGTCTATAATACAATTTCCTGTACCGTTTTACCGGTTTTATAGTATCTACCACATACATTTCAGGAGTAAGTACATTACTTTGCATTTACATACGAATGATGAGCGTGATGCTTGGCTAGTTGTATCAACTAAGTAGTTCTGTGTTTACTCATCGTAAAAAAAAATGTTACACAATTAGTATTGTACTACTGTAGGTACCAACTTCTAGGATTTCAGTTAATTTACCTTTTTAACTTGAACCCTTCACTAAGATTTCATGTGCCTGAACAGGCAATATAATGTATGATATGCTCAAGTTATTTTTAAAATTTGCTTTTTATATAGGTATCCTACCTATCATTTTAAAATCGTGATGAGACTTAAAAAAATTTAACCATTATATAGTGTTACTATGAATTATATTGTAATATGGTCTTAACGATAGTTGTTACATTTTGTGTGTATTGTTTCTATGTAGGTACCTATGAAATACAATTATATATATTTTTTAATTTTATCTATATTGGGTGGAGAAAGTGATTTATCCTATATCATTTTCTACTGATTCACTGTCGCATAATATTCGTTTATTGTTTTGTATAATATATTAACCGTGAAAGTATTATACGAAAACTCAAACATACACTTTCCCTGTTTATAAAAACGATCCCTTTATAGTGTAACCTACAGCTGCTTAAATAGAGCGGACCGACTCGTAGTCGTAACGTGATACATCAGTACATCACACATCATGGTCCACATAATGAATCCCATGCTTACAGTAATTGCTTGCATAACGTCCGTAATCTACAGCTATGCTAAAGAGGCTAATACAAATATTTTATGACAGTAATTTTAATTATTGTGTTGATATTGGTGTCAAAATTCTTGGTATTAATTTCGATTATCTCTGCAGAGATCCATGGTCTCATTTCAAAACGTGTACACTTATTCTTTTGTGGTAATAAAGTAATATACTGCAAATGTCAAGACAAGATAGATCTAAAAAATGTTATGTTTAAATTGTATTTAAGAATAAAGCAAAGTAATATGACATATTTAATTATTAATTAAATAATAATATTTTATTAATTGTGTATCATTTTTATTACCTATAATATTATCAAGATTAAAAAAATCAATTATTAAATTGATAGATTTTATTTTTACTTATTATATTATAATACATTAATATATAATAATATATAGGTACATTTACTATATATTTTGATTTTTAATATTTTTTTCTTGGTATTTTACCTATATTTGTATTATATTATAATTTGTAAAAAAAAAAATAAATTTGAAATATATTTTTACCATACCTCAATATTTTTATGCATTTGACTTAAACTCTAAATAGATCATATACAGTACTATAATAAAAAAATATTGTAGGGACCCAACTAGTGTAGAACTAAAATAATCCCGGAGCTAACTAGTACCTATAGTTATTTTAAATTCGGGATTCAACTAGGATGCATCCATAATTTCATCACTCATGATTACATTAGGTATGCCTATCTAGATTATGTAGTTTTTTATCCTTATACTTTCCTACTTATTATTACTAACGATCCAATAGGTGATAAATCGTTTTCTGTCTAACACATTCACATCGAACGTGAATTGTACAGTACTTTACTCAATTATTTTTATTTATTTGTATTCGAGAGTTGTATAATTAGTTAAATATAAAATTATTTTTAATAAATGATAAAGAATTATGGGAACCTAAATATTGTGCATATATTTTATATTTAAATAAAGCGTTTCGTTTTTCCATCACAAACCTTTTAGAAACCATCTATTGATTTTGGCCAATATTCATATTGAGTAGAATATTGTTTAGAATTATGCAACAACAAATTAAACTTGTGTACCTATATTGGTAAACCGTGTTAAACAAATCATTACGGTAAATGCCAGCTTAAATTAATTTGTAGCTGTATATGAAAGAACAGGTTTCTTGAAAATAGAATCAAAAACCATTTGTGACAAGAATATTTTATTTTACCTATTCATGAATTTAAATAATATATAGACAATTGCTGTACAAAAATCTGTATATTATTTTGGTTTTTCTAAAATGTTTATGTGTGAATTCATTTATTTTTATTTCAGTAATATTTGAATAGTTAATACTTAATAGTTATGTATCTACCTACAATTATTTGATTATTTGATTAACCTTACTGCATATTAATTTAAATTTAAATTATTAGTTTTAAAATGAAAATGTAGTTACGTATTATAAAATATAGCATACTTCATGTATATGCTGGACTTGTTTCCAATTATTATGGATGTGAGTATGTCCATTGTCCATGTACCTATATATAATGTATCAAAATACGTATCAAACTTTGAGTACCTAACGCACATTATATTGTAATCGAATAATACTTGACGTAATGACGTGCCTGTATTTATAATACAAATAATAGTTACGGGTATATTATACTTATACCTATTAAACAGTTTTAATTTTTACGTTTGGTTTCTAGTATATCTTTTAAAATTATTAAATAGCTATATTCATTTTTTTAATTTATGAGATTGGTGTAAGTGACATATATGAATAAATATACTTATAATGAATGCACTAGGCACCTATACAGGTTCTTTATTCATAAAGCATAAAATTATGTTCATTGTCGTCACCTCGTGATAGACAGTTGTATAACAGTATTCAAAACAAAACAGACTTTGCCGAGGGCTCTTTTCCAAACATCGATGCCTAAATAAATGCTTCGATAGCCATGTTTTTTGGTTGCATTTATTTACCGTATTTGTTCTCTACAAAACTCCATATTATACGCTCAAAAATTAAAATTATATAGCATTCACCGCGACGATTTAATGTTTTAATCGATCTGCACGTCAAGTGAGACATCCAATTTGAAAAATGTTGTCCTACTATTCAATAATATAGATTATATAGTTACTCCAATAAAATTATCTTAACTAAATTGATTGATATAAAAAAAATTATATTGAGTCAAATTAATATGTTAGGGGTGTTATTAAGCGTGCTCGAAAATCAAATTTAAGGTAATGTTTAAAATGTATAATCAGTCAAAAAAACTATGGTAAGCAGTCATGGTGAGTGGAGTGAAATCACTGTATAATCGGCAACTAACTTCGACCAGTCTTTTTAAAAAAAATATTTTTAATGAAACCCTTTCAATTATAATAGTAAATTAGGTAAAGATTTTGGTAATCAAAGTTACTTTTTGGGTCATAAGTTTTCACTGTTTTAGTATTCAGTATTAAATTAAGGATTTATTAAATTAATAAACCCGCGTTTTTTATTGTCTGTAAGTCTTAATATGAAAACGATAATAATGGGGCGTCGAGCCTGGATGAATATAATATACTTAATAAATATTATAGTTTATTTTTTAGATATTTTTTTATCACTTTTCTATTAATTTCATTGCTTATACCATAATCATATTATTTATAAGCTTTTTATTCCCTAAGGCAGAATTTTTTTGATATCAAAATAAATAACAAAAAATAAAAATATTTTATGTTTATTTCACTAATGACTATTTTAAATTTTTAATTCAATTTTTCATGTTCTCCGATTTTATATAATTTTACTATGAATTAGAATAAATTCAAAATTTATTTTGAGTTAATAAACAGTTAAGTTCCTGTTGTATACCTCTTTTAGCTAAGTAATGCTAACTCATAATACTGTGCGATGCTGGAGGAAGGCATTTATTAAATAAACGAAAGTAGAAATTTAACTATACATGTTCTTAAATGAATAATAATAGTACATTAGTAGATTACTATGTAGTTATACGAATTACTAGTTTTGACTTATGCATTTTTACAATTACTATTCACGCAGGTAAAATAATTTTCACTCTTTATTGTGATGTACCTAATAAGTATTAAAAACAATTTAAGAATTTTTTTGAGCGCGATTTACCTAATAAAAGACAATTAATTTAATATAATTTTTTTATATCTGTTATATAATTTTCTTATACTTGTTAAAAATATTTATTTAAATTTATTAAAAAAAAAAAAAAAAATGTGTACAGAAAGTTGTTGAGTGCTGGGTGGTTTCTTCTTACAATTATTTCAGTATTTCTGTAAATTAGCTCATATTCTTATTATATCTCAGGGTACAGATTGTATATATCTTTAAAAAAAATTATTTTCGTTTTATCATACTAAAAAAAATTATAATAGTTGAACCACTTAAAGAAGCCAGAAACGCACCCAAAGTCTCTTTTATTCGTAGGAACATTTTTTTACACTGCAGCAAGGTTTACACATTCAAATTATAACACAAAAACCAATCGTTGTATGTAATTTTATATATTGTCCCCGCGTAAATGAATTGTTATTTTCTTTTATGCATGTTTTATACTGAAGACCGCACCCCCGTTTCTTATACGATGAGTCGTGAATAACAATAATTTATAATTGTTTATATATAGTAGTATAATAATTTGTTCATGTAGTATATAGTATATTTATATTCTATTTAGTGCGCTATATATTATATTTCTTTTAATCTGCCCGTCATCGTTGTGCTGTAAACGTTTTGCAAACCTAGTTTTAAGAGTAAAATACAAATTATATTCGTCAACGAACGAAAAATAAACCCCGATTAAAAAACATGCGACGGTCGATATCACCTCGTATGTATATACAAATATAATAAAATTGTGATATGCAGGTACTATGTAGGCAACATTACTACTGATATCATATCACTCAGCCGTGTCGTCGTGCGGAGGGCGGACGACTTCGGATCATTATTTCCGCATGCTCGCCGCTATTGGAGTATTGTATATTTTGTATTATTGTGTATATTTATTTAGTTATAAATGTATAATGTACCTATGTATAATATTAAGCTGAGGTACATGCCGTGTATATTATCTATTATATGACAGCCAGACGACCCACATCCACGCGAACGGCCGTCCGTTATTGTGTTTCGTGTACGTTTTTTATAGGTGCGATGCAACGGTTCAGCGGTGGCTCCTGCGGTAGTCGTCAATTTGTTATTGTCTGTCGGTCGGATACTCTCTGATCGCCGTAATTCGCTGTTCGTAATATTTTGATGTTACTGTACGTATTCTGTAGGTACGGCTATGACGTGTATTTTACAATTAATACATAGATACATATTATAATATACACGCCGATACTAATATTAAACGAATTAATGTTTTACGACATCGTGTCTGCATTATATGTGTGTACATTATACACACATGTATTATAATAATTATTAATGGTGTCAGTATAGTTGTATTTCTGTGGCAGACATAACTCAGGTAATACATAACATAGGTAATTAGAGTATGGATTTTGAAGGAATTTGTTTTTTTTCTATTGCTCTAAAACGAAGCTATGTCAGCTAGAAATTTGACTTATACTACTTAGAATAAAATGCATGGAATTTTATTTTGCTTTTTTATAATTTTTGTATATTAATGCTTTTTTGGGCATTTTGGTACTTTTATTTTCTTTTAAGTAACAATTTCAAATTTTTTTTAAAGCTTTTTTGAAATATTTGGACTACTTAATTGTTTTTTTTTAGTGATTTTCTTAAGTTTCTTATTGCTTTAAAATCCGTACTTTACTCATATAATTACGTGAAGACCGCTAGGTTTATTTATTTTTTTGTTCTTATAAACGGAAAAATAACGTGTTTATATAAACGCAACAAATTATTATCGTTCAATGATATTATTGCACAATAATATATATATTTTATTATGATTTTTTTTATTGGTGTAAAATATCGTGAATTCTGTTTTCTATTTATTTTTTTTCAATTCGCAATTGTATCATTATTCAATTGATCTATTTTTTTCTCAATTTTTGTGGTATATATATATATACCTAATATTCTCTAATTTTTATAATATTGATACTGTGTCCATCTATAATTTTTTTTATAGATATTGTGTACATGCTTCTATCGCTGTGCAAATATATACTTATGTTTTTATTTCAAATATTTAATTCAAAATAAACATCTAAATATATAATGTACCTAATACACTATAAACACTTTTAGTATGTTTTTATTAAAATTTTAACGATTAATACTTTGGTAGGGTTTTAAGTTGGTGGACTTTCCAGCAACTGTAAATATTATAGCTCTCATTTATTGATTACATTTTGGTTATAGTTATAAATTGTAATTTAAACAGTGGACTGCTGAGCAATGTTAAATTTGTATAGATTTACTAATTTAATTCCAAACTATTAATTTGTCGAGGTTATAACAGTATAATATATATATATATGCATATTACCTACATAAAAACATATACACATTACACATATGCATAATATAATATATAAATGATACGTCATATATGAACACTTGGCTGAAACGTGCGAGACCCTTTTTGACCATAGTCGTACCTTTACCTTTTCGGCTGATTCACTTTTCGACAAAATTAAAAAAAAAAGTTGATTCCAAAACTAACAACGTACCCACACAGTATTTGGGAAATGATAATATTTTGTGAATATTTTGGAGTGCTTAAATAATGAATATTTGACTAATAATATTGTATAAATATTTTATTCTCATAAAATAATAAAATACTGCACAAAAATATTGACTTAATATTTTTATAATGTTTCCATGAAAATGTTTTTTAAAAAAATATGATTAAAATGTTTTGTTAATGTTTTTTACAAAATATTTTTTAAAAGTGAACTTCTTGGCCAAAAAATATAAATAAAATATTTCCTTATTATTTATGCAACTTTTTCAAATATTTTGACAACTATATTGTTTTCCTGAAAATATTTATACCATAGTTGGGAAATATTAAAATGCTGTGTGGGTAGTGTTGTGTACGAGTGTCTTAACGAATACTCTGTTTTAATTTTTATAAACTGGAGTTATTTCATTAATGTGTAATATTATGTATTCTATATTATATAATATATTAACCACAGTGAAAACGAAAATGCGAGAATTTAACAGCCCATTTTATACTGTTTCAGTGTTAACCTATGGGGATTTCACTATTTTTAACTTAATAATTTATTGAACTCTTCAAATAATAACTATACGGTATGTTCACTCGTTTTATATAAATAAATACTCGTATTCGTCGATTTAATTTTCACAATCGTTGTCGATTATATTCTTTCTATTCGATACTATCGTGCCGCATCGCCCCTTTTGATTACGGGATTGCCATTTTAAGACATGCCGCCGACGTACGCTCGACTGGGATTGTGTTTTTTCGGTCGTCTACGTATTTCATTCACTCTGTATATATATACCAGTTACGTTGCCCAGTTCAGATTTGTATATTTATATTCGCGCTACGTATACACACACATCGGGTATTTGAACTTGAAGGTCTTTGAACGATATTTTTCGCTTTGTTCGCCAATTACCGATTTGTTCTATTGGTGTAATACGTTTTTCTACATTCGTTCCATATAACAATGTTATTATTATTACGACAATGAATCAGACCGATTAAAAACCAGCATTCGGCAATTACATCGTTATCTGGACGAACAAAGCATCTCAAAGACGACACGTCGATACTATATTCTTAAGCTGAATATTGTTTTTTTTTGTATAAATCGATACCGGCTCTTTTTGTGTTTTGATTATACTTTGGGGGCATTTGTGTAGTAAATTTAAAAATGTCTTGTTTGTAACATATAAATTGTTTATTCATATTATTTTTATTCAATCCAGTGTAATATATCTGATAAACATGAAATATATGTATCTAATATATATATAGGTACTTTCTTTAATATGAACTATTATATAGATATATTAAAGATTAAACTTTATAGTGTAATTTTTGGTTTTATATTATGTGTATTATAATATTAGACTTTTGCAAAATTTCGTTTGAACAGATAAATGTTGATCATTTTGTAGTTTCATTTGGAATAGTACCAATACATATTTGTATAGGTCGGTGCCTTATTAGATATTATATATTTATTTATAAAACTTAATGGTCTAATTACTAAATATGTATATAATTTAACTATAAGTATAAAACTATGGTAATAGGTAGGTATTGTTTTATAATTTCAATATACTAAATAGTATATTTACCATTTATGCGCTGGAATCGAGATGGCCGGTAGCTTATTAAAAGATTGTCAAAAACCAACGAGACAACACAGATAATGTTCTTACTTTTAAGTTTGATCATAGGTCAACATGCTCTAATATTAAAGCTAACAACACAAAATTGGTTCTATTGAATAAAAATTTACTAAGTTGAACTTGGTAAGCCTGAGTCAACACATGCTCGTCCGTTGCCGTATTTCGTTACATAAATTGTCAACCAAAAAGCTCATTTTTATTTTTTCAGATAGTCCACAAATGGCATAAATTTATTAGGGTGATAATCACTCTCAAGTCCCCGAGTCAACCACAAATTGCGCCTATATATACGCCGTATCATCCAAAAACTTGGAAGGAGAAATTGCTCATCGTACAAAGTTGTTTTTAGTTGTAAATATATGTTATATACGTCCTTTAGCTATGTGTCATTAATTAAATTTATAAATACAAACTAAAATCGTAACTCATAGGGGCGTATACCAGCTCCGTGACGTCGTTTGGCAAATAGCTGCTGATATAGATTCGATCGTACCACCTAGTGTCCGTGGTACGACAGCCGGCAGGGTTTTAAATGCGTAATTCTTTTGTCCTGTATACAAAAAAATACCTACTTTATTAATATTGGTAAATCGCAAAATATGTTGTATATTATAAAGCACTTGCGTCATTCGTGTTTGACAGTCGAAAGAAAAACCCATAAAAGACACCTTTTACAAGGTCAATGTTATATACAATGTAATATTTTTTCTCCTATTTAATTCTTAAATATTCAATTTAAAAATTAAAACGGCGCACGACTCGCTTACGCGCGTTGTACAAAGACTGGATCGATGAGCCGTTTCATGCGTAGTTGCGATTTTTCTCCTACATAAACATCAATACATTACATGATATTAGGTTATATTTGGTAGTACATAATATAGCAGTGCAGCACGTATGTCTCCATATTCCATAATTCATAATACTAATTATTACCGTCAAAAGTCAAAACAGCAGGAGCAATAATAATAATATGAAATACAATAAGTGTCAATTATAATAAATTTATAACGTGTGTTGTCTATATTATAGTGTTTACAATAATTACAATATTCTGTGAGCACATCAGCAGCTCGCATAGGTCTCCGCGTGCTGCTGAAGTTTTGCAACCAGGCAACAATAACTACAACAACAACAACAACAATAATAATATTATTTTATCCACGTAGAATGTCGAACACGAAAAATGCATCAGGTGCACCGATGCACCACACTGTATACACACACCTAAATAATATAATATATGTTATGAATGTATAATAGACGCGTTACATCACTCCGTATTTTTATTAAAAATAAAATATATCTATATGACTATATCTGCATTCTGCACCACCGCGCGACGACGTCGACTGTGTATAATATATTACAATATTATGATTTAAACGCATACCGCATTTTGCAACCGTATAGTTTTATAGCCTCAAGCGCGCACTCTAACGCGATATATAGAACTGTGTTTGCGCTTTATATATATATTAATATATTATATCCGTACGGGAGCAAGTGATTTTTTTCCATGCGAATCGATCGTTATCTGTGCAGGTTTTCAGGATTTATTCGTAATTTTTTGTTGTAATCACTCATCGCATTAATATACCTACAGCATTTTATTGTGATTTTTTTAATGCTACACCTAAAAACCTCTCTTTTAGTGATCGTCAAACAAGTTGTTGTTAAACACCTATTAATTATTGTAGAGTGGTTTTAATTTTAAATTCTCTAAGAAAATATATTTACAAAAATATTAATTTATGGCTATTTAGTGACTAGCTGCAGTAACAAATAAAAGTGTATACAAATAGAGGAGATGTATTTAACATTTATATTTATATATATTTCTCATTAGTTATTTCTACCTATTTATCTCTTAAGTTAAATTCAAACAAATAATTTATACAATTGTCAAACGTTTATATAAAGTATGTATAGGTACCAGTTATTTTTAAAGCTTCAATAGATGGGAGCTAGATCCGGAACAGAAACCCCTTTTGGATATGCCCTTACAAGGACTGTCACTGTATTCAGTATTGTACATAGGTAATGAGTGTCTAGCGTCTACAGTTGATTTATACAGTTCGCAACGATAATCAAATCTCAACTGCTTATTAAAAACGATATAGGTAATCAAAAATATAATATTGTGTTAGTACCTATGGGCTTAACCTAACCTGTACGTGTCGATATCGTGTGCAGTGGTTGGAACAACAAAACCTCCGTACCTATGTAATGTTTTAATTTTTGACATTCGTTGACGTGCGTTGCATCTATATACTGTCCGTGTCATAACAATATAGTGCCGTCATCTTTATTGTTGTGGTTATAATTTTTTAACGCCTCACATGTCACATACAATTTATAATACTAAATTTACCTTTTAGTTTAATTTGCAACGCACAATTGTTTAACGGAAAAAAAAATTCATATATTAACATCAGGTAACCGGTTTCAAGCCCTGGTTTTACCTAAATAGTTTCATATAATGACCGTTTATTTATGTATATAATATTATAACGGGTGGTGTATCTTGTGAATTTTTATCTATTACGTAAGACTTAGTAGTCTCACACTGTTAAAATTGTTTGAATTAGTTTAGTATACCTATACAGTATACATCATCGTAGACTATACCTATTTATATATATGCCTTAAGTATAGTTGTGTATACTATGCGAATTTCAAAACACTATTTAAACTAGACAAATCTGGAAATATGTGCGTCGAATGTCAATGGTAATGGCTTTAACGAGTAGTATGTTTTGGTAAAATTTAATTTGATAAATTGTTAATGACATATTGTTGAACAAAAGTAAAAACTATAATGATAAATATTAGAAGCTAAATTATAAATTCAATACTTCATATACGAAATTATATACACACACTCGTAGACACACAAGTGCATTAACTGTTACCTATACGTTTTATAATGTGAAAAATACGCTAAAAAAACGTGGAGATCACGGGTCATCTGTGGCACGTACCGACGCAGCGGTCGGCGTAGTGTGTATGACTTAATTTTGTCTGCACAATTTTAACCTTTTTTTCGCCTCTTCGTGACCTAGAACCGAGAAAATCGTTTCGAAATCGTTTAAATGGCTATAATTTCATTTCATTTCGGTTTTTTTTTTTATTATTGTTATTGCTTTATTATTTTTGTTGGTCTACTATGTACAACCATATCCACTATAACCGTGTTTTGTCGCGGTCGTGCAAGCCGGGGTCGTGACAGTGAAAGTGTCCGCGACATACAATCGTTTGTTATTATTGCACGCACGTATCTTCCGCCCGGCACCCGTCAAAATAAATTTACAGATTTACCTACGTTCAATTGTAGGGCACGATGTCATCCGCATAATATGTAGTCATCTTCTTAACACTGTTACAATCACTGCGGAATGACGTCGTTAACGTAAAAATCCTATAGAAATATGAAAAATTAATGCTGCCAGAAAATTCAAATTTAAAAATGTACGAAAAATTATTTTATTTCATTGCAAATTTAGTAGTATGAGTCATGGGCGTGACATTAATTTCAGACATGATTTCATTTGTGTTAATATTATGATCTTGTTATTGTATAATATTTGCATACCTAGTTTTCATAAGACATTTAATGCAATTTTTTTGTTTTGTTATTTAGTTGTCTATTTTTTTTTTTATTAGGTTTAGGCTATAACTTTTATATAAGTATTTTACTAGTAAATTATAAAATGTGTAATGTATGTTATGCCACTTTTGGGATTTAAGAAACTGTATATTATAAATAAATACAATTATTACATATTAATGCGGGGCTTTGAATAGTAAATAATAAATATCATTATAGTTCAACAAGCTTTCACTATATTATACTTGTAATGAGTAATTTATTTTTGAATAATTGTTTTTAAAGTAGGGAATCCATTTGTGCGTTATCGGATTTTTTAAGTCAACTGTCTATGAAACTGAAGTGTGCTGAAGTTAAGATAATGAGTTTTTCTATAACAATAAAAAAATCAATTAAATATTTTGAGTGCATTTATAACTTTCAATTTTATAATTAAATCATCATAATAATTAAAACAAAACTTTATAATTTACTGTAAATACCAAAAATATGTTATTAGAAATTAGGATATTGAAAGAATAATATAAATTAATTTAGTAGAATGATGACATTAAAACTCGATAT
Organism: Acyrthosiphon pisum; assembly: GCF_005508785.2. Taxonomy (NCBI): domain Eukaryota; kingdom Metazoa; phylum Arthropoda; class Insecta; order Hemiptera; family Aphididae; genus Acyrthosiphon; species Acyrthosiphon pisum. Next base: position 5,352,671 of record NC_042496.1, on the reverse strand, counting down.
ATCAAGGAACCGAGTATAAATTTTTAAGTGTTCAGTAGAAAGATAATACTATTATAATGCATTTTAATTTTGATGACAGGAAATATAAGTCGTTGTTGTCAGACAATTAAATAATACTTATCTAATTTGTAATTAGTGTCTTTGTGTATTTTATATTATTTTGTATTATTTAAAAATAAATAATAATTATCAATTAGGTATGTTTTTTTGATTATATTTTAGTCCCGCACTATCGTGGATAATACATCATTCGTTTGAATTTCTTGAATTATGGTTGTTATTAAAACTGTTTGTTATGGACTTATTTATTATAAAGCGTATGTGTATAAAAGTGCATGATATCGGCGGAAAGTGATATTCTAACCACAAACCGTTTGTATTTAATATCTCTTTTGTTCACGGCTATAAAATATACACTTGAAGTATATTATAATATTGCGGATCGCTGGAAAGCATGGCAGTAATACCAACAATGAAAATAAACTTCATAAAAAAATGATTTAGGCTTGTGTGCGGTTAGTTGCTTAGATACTGTGAATTACAATTTCCAGTGCTCAGTAATGATAATTATTATATTGAACGATGGGGCCAGGCTGTGTACTGTTATATACGATTGTTTGCAGTACATTGAACTTGGCCCATACATCACACGAGGGAAATATAAAAATAAAATAAATCACGTTTTTTTTTCTCTATTCCGTGATAAATATAGCTGCTACTGTATAGTGTACCTATATTTTTTCGTTTAAAAAATATCTGAGTCAATAAAAATTTTTCTAAGTTAATTGTTAAGTACAATCTTCGTGTAATTTAATCGTATTAAATCTAACCTTGAAAGAATAAAGTCGAGTGTAATGCATAATAATGAAAACAACAGTTTCAACTAACGGGCAAACATTTAACAGCATTAATTACTTTTTCATGTTTTTTTGTAAAACTTGTTTTAAAAGTATAGGTCAACTTTTATAATACGTTTATGTATTTTCAATTATATTATACACAATTAATTTATATATATATTGTAAATTATTAATATCATATCGTATAATATGATCTGTGCGATTTAATTCTTAAAATATAAAGCTCACTAGATTTAACTGTTTAGAGCCTGGTGCCACCGGCCGACCAACCAAAACAAATTTAAAGTAATTGTCTAATGCATTTTTATTTATTGGTAGTTGCAGGATTCAGGAGCCGGCAGTTCATTGGATGAAGATGAGCCGATCAAAACCAATCGCAGGTAAGATAAATATATCATATCCGATGGATCTATAACACGTCGATAATTGCGTGCAATAATTAATACGTATACTTGTGCTTGAGCATATATTTATTATTATAATAATATTATATATTATGTCTGAGTGGAGCTTTGCCAAAACAGTTAGTCGACAAATATCCATAATGCGACCTACGGTTATAAAACCTCTATAGCGTATGCACGTGTGTGATAAGTATTTACTACCGTTTTATCGATTTTCTAAGCAACTCAAGGATACTGTAGACTACGCCTTGCACCAAAAATAAATCTAAGACTTTCACCCAAAACTGCTGTAACCGCGTTATTGTAGCAAACAAATTTAGAACGGAACTAATCGCAATGGTTTTTTCCTGACAATAGTGTTTTTTACTCGAGAAACCTTGAGTGTTTTATAACAAAATATCTATTGTACTATATACCTATAACAGATTGTATTTGTCATTATATTTATATGATCTGGTCGTCATGTTTAGGAAATGATAAAATTAACATTTGGTAAAAATTTAAAGTATCTACGTTTATTCGTTTTTGAATTAAGAAATAAGAAAAACGTTCCTTGAGAAATCAAGTGAATATCCAGTGTTGTCAAAATTATAACTTCAGACACTCATAAAAAAAATATTGTGAATTTACGCTCAATTTTTTTTTTTAATGTCACTGTATTCAATTTTCAAGTTTTTTGACCAAACGAAAATTTTTCTATCAACATCAATTTTGAAAAAAAACTAAAACAAATTGAAAATTTCGTATGCCAATAAATAGCTCAACATGAGTCAAAATATTTTGAAGATGTTATAGTGTATAGAAAATGCTAGTATAAACATTCAGTGAAATTTTATGTATCTACTATAATTTTTTTTTGGAGTTACAACAAAAACCAAAATCGATATTATCAAAAACTGATTTTCCGTAAAAATTTCAGTATTTCCTTAATTTTTTGTTGGTTTTTCCTGACACTTTTGAAAGCTATTCTTGTAATTTTTACCCACCCCCCACCCCCAAAGTACTTCCTAGATTCTCTTTCCTACCAGAAAAGATGCTGTTGAAAATCAAATTATTTTTACTGTCCTAAATGGTAATGACAGACACTAAAAAACTACACACGCACATCAGTGTAAAATCAATACATTCATCGCTTCGCTCAGAATCTAAAACTGGACGTGTGTACCTAATGGAAGTCAACTATTTTAAAATGTCATCAAAATAATTACATTTGCATTTTTACATACTAGTATAGGACTTATTAACAATCGAGAATATACAGCTTTTAACCTTGTTAGGCAATTCATAAGGGTTGTAAAAATGCAAGTTTACTTAACATTGCAATATTGAATTTTGTATTAAATTATTTTGATTTGATTATATTCGTGTGATTAAAGATAGTCAATCTACATTCTATACAATATCCAACTACGGATATTATGATACCAATGAAAAAATATCTACAAATCTGTATTACGATGGCATCAATTGATTGAGTTCAAAGCGATAATATTTCAATATTTATAAATATATTTTGTAATTATTTTTTATAGGTGTTGGTTTCATTTTATCCCGTCTTAAATTTCATATTTTATTTTAGTTTCTTAATGCGTATTATAATTGTAAGTTGTAATATTCTTACTTTGATTTTTTCTATTGAAAACCACACGTTCTGTACTTATGTATAATATATATTATATTTATATAATTTAAAATAATTTTTAAAAAACCATTCATTGTAAAGTGTATAATATTTTGTTAGTCATATTTTGAATAAGAACTTATACCCACTAATGAATAATACTCGAGTGTGTCGATTTTGTAGAACAAACCTATTAGTCATTTATTTCACAATCCGTTACCGCAGAGTAATGATTTTCTATTCAATAATAATTTCTTTTGACATTATAGGTAATCATTATATACATATCTGCTAATAATAACCTCGTGCACATTCAAAACAGGTATCGACCTATGATATATATATATAATTTATATATGCTAATAAAAGTGTTGTACAAATCGTTATTATTTTGTATTTTGTTAGTACATTAACATGTTCGCCTTTTTAATCGGTTAGTATATTATCTGTTGTGCGAAACTCCGAGATGACGGTAACTCTTAAACGGTTCGTTTGAAACTGCGTCCTTGGTCAGTCCAAGGTCTGATATCGTTTAGGTCTAAAGAGCAATAGCGAAGGTAATGGAACAGTGGGTACTTACTTGATCAGGACCACCGAATCCAACAAATTGTAATTTATTATGAAACCGTATCGGTCAATGTGTATCTATGTGAAAAACATAGGTACCTATTATACTACCCATATTTAATCTTACCTGATGACTGTATGTATACTGTATACATTCTGTACACAAAAATTCGCACTTAATATTGTGCTGTATATAGGTACTTACCATCGATAATTGTTATATTGTCTGCTGAAGTACACTCGTTACGTAATATTTTTTCATCGGTAGAGAACTATTTATTATTATTATTATTATTATTATTATTATTATTATAATTTGTAATAGTTTCTTACCGGAGATAAAGATGCTCGAGGGCATCCGGAGAAATCTGCGTCTTTCAGACTTTATAATACTCATATATACACTAAAATATAATGTAGTAATGTGTCGCGACGACGATTTATTGAGCATAGTTATAGAAGTATTGCGTCATTTTAATCGGTCGCTCATCATCATAATATATGAAACATCACTAAGCAAATCGTCGACATTATACCTATTTATATTTTCAACACTTAAATTTTAAAATATTTTTTATAGCTTATTATTATGTATTTAGGTTGTACCAAATAGGTACTAATTTTCGAAAAGATTATAAAAACTATTATTTTTATATTATACGAATAGCCAATAGAAATACTAACTCGACAATAATAATATACTTTATTAAAAAAACCTACACTTGATCACGAATTTCAAAATAAAAATAAAAGTATATTATTTCCATAAATACTAAACATTAAGGTACAAATGTATCGATATTATTGAATATTTTATAATACTATTTAGTATTGACCATCTCAATTTGTAAATCTATAAAATAATATGATTTTCTATCTACTCCAATAGTACTTACATGTTTAAACTTTAAACCGTATCAATTTTCGTGATTGTAGTATTTGTATTCTCCTTGGAAGACTGGAACAAATTCTCCAATAAAACGTCGCTATCGGAATTTAATAAGCACTATCGTTAAATATATGAATTTCATAGTCAAAATATTTTTTTTGTAATTGATAATAAGTAAATGATAACATATAACATATAATATATATAATATATGAGTGTGTATCGACAATGTATTGCGTGTATGTAGGATAGATAATTGATGATTTTAGGTTAAAAGAGAAGTTATATGGGTACGAACAGTAGAAAATAACCAGTATTTTTGTATCTATACGGATTGTATTTTATAAAAGTTTTCTGAAATAGATCACTAAGTATATGACTTTTCTTAAATGAATGCAACCATGGTTTTAAAAGAGAAAATATAGTTTTAATACTACTAAAAAAACTACTAAAACTACTACTAAAAAAAAACCTACGTTGCTACCTATATAGGGTAATTTTGTAATTAGTTTTATAAAAATCGATATTTTGTAGATACTTTAGTGTATCTTTTTAGTACCTAGTCATTTTTATCAGTACAACAAATTATAACAATTTATATTTTATTTTCACAAATTATGATTACCTAAGTAATAATTTAGGTACTATATTTACACACATACAATTGTAATTTATCCAGTTTGATTAGTTATTTACTTAAACAGTTTTAAAATTAAACAATCCACTCGCACATATTAAGTCGTGTGATTATATTATTATATACTCGAATAAACAATTTAAATTGCTGCACCTACAGGTTATTTTAATTTATCATCGCAAAGACAAAAAATTTTATCATAGATTGTATAACTGACAATAATAATTGCTGTATACAACTGCAGTAGTTGACCCATTCACCATTTTAAATACATACGTTTTATGATCAATGCCTTTCTTAAATTTATTTATTATACGCGTATAATGTAATACCTACATACTTAGCATTCGTAATATTTTTAATTAATTAATAATTCTTTTAATGCCTACTAGGTACCTAACTATTAAATAATTAAACAACTTGCGTGTAAAAGTTTAAAGATTAAAGTTTACAAGATAAATGTATAATGTATATATGGATGTAAATCTGCGCATAAAACAAACAATTTTGATTTTGATATAGATTTTTAAATCTTATTTTAACTAATGGATTTTTGATCTTGATATATTTGGTGGTTATGGAGTCGTAGAGTAATGTTCTATACGTAAGTATGTAAATGTGACAACATTTTTTTTTAGGTATTTTTATTATATTGAATAGAGCTGATGAGCGCTTTGGCTAAAAAAGCAAATGACAAGTTTGCCCTAGTTTTGATATGGTTACATTTCCGTCGTTTAGCTACACGTCAATGAGCTTGATCAATCGGGTCAAATCTCTATCAATGATTTCTCAACAACACTACCTAATGTATAGTTCTATATAACTATTTTAGATAGGTAGAAAAGTATTTATTTTTACCATTTTTTGCTTTAATACTAAAAACAGTCACGGTGGATTTCATTAATTTACACGTTGGTTGCGGTGAATCCGGTGGGTAATTTTTTGTGTCCGATCGTGTAATGATTACTTTCTATCGGAAAAATACGTAGAATTTCATTTTTTGTGGCCTAAACCCCATGGTAGCAATGTTCAGCAGGAAATTATTTCATAAGTTGTAGGCGTTCGTCGCCAATAGGACTTTCACGTTCCAGGGTTGATCAACAACAATAGCCGATGATAATTGGTGAATTTCACTGTATTTTTATTCCCATTCATACAACTACTGGTTTCTATCAATAGATATTTTTCGTTTTGCATTTCTCTATCTGTCTTTGTTAAACGCTCTGGCTAACCGATTTCCATGGTTGCGCAATTGAGACGGGTAAAATCATCATTCACCGATAAAGTCCTCCCGCCCGATATATTATAATATTTTATTTACAACTTATTTTACCTCATATATAAAAACAGAAAAACGCATTCGTTTATCTGTTTAAAATAATAAATTGACAACAAAACAAACGTCTTACACGCTGGATATATTTATATATATTTATTTATACTGCAAACCTAGCAAATTACAAATGATTTTCAAATTTTAAATAATATTATACCTATATATTATTACTTAAATATTTCTGTCATTTATTAATTATTATGATAAATTATAGCTATCAAGCAAACATATATATTTTTGAAAAAAAACCAAATATTTGCAAATAATAATTAACTGCAAATAAGTTCTATACTATGTAGAATGTCTGTCTTCAGTGTGCGTTTTATTGAAAATATTTTAAAATTACATTGTCATTAGTTTACAAAAATAACCAATGCTATATATTAGGTTATCTTGGTTTATGTTAAAACTTGTATAACGTGCTCATTCTTCTTTCATAAAACATGAAACCGACTATCAATTGATATAACTATCGTCTATCACATTATGCTCGATATTTCCTACTTTGATAATTCCAATATTGACCATACTGATAAACATTTTTGAGATTATGAAACAAATTTAGATTTATATAAATTGTACATGCTTTAAGTGTTCTTTTCAATTTTAGTAAAAAACTTAGAAATTACAGATAGGTATAGCGGTATAGGTAGTTATTACAGATTGTTTTTTTTTTCTTGATTAACCCGTTTCAACTTAGGCCGTTGGGTGGTTTTTCAACTGTGGGGGTGTATACTGTAGGTTTGGTAAACAATTGTGTTCTTAGTTTTGGCAGAATTTCAAGTTGAGCACCCGTAGGTTTCTGCCATGCCCAGTCGAAGGATGCCTGCCTAGAGAGAGGAGCCACCCGTGGTCGAGATTCGAACTGGCAACGGTACACGTTGGAGCTGACGCCGTAGTCCGCTCGACCACTCCGTCCCCCTATAGATTGTTATTATTATGCTAATTAACATTGATAGACATATATTTATGTTATTAGTTATATTCTCATGATATTTTCATTATTTATATTAAAACATGTAACTGTTTTAATATTTTTTATAGTTCATATATGGTATATATACCTAGTTGTTATATAAATTATTATAAAACACTGTATTTAATATTTACAGACGTATAGATAAAATTATTATTAAAAATAATATTTAAAACCACCTAACTATAATAATTGTTTTAGAAGCATTGGGTATAGTTATCTATATTTGATTTAAAAAGATGGTAAAAAAGCATTTATTAAATCATATTTAAAGAATTATTTCTGAGACAGATGTTTTTTTATAATTGCAATCAAACAATTATTCAAAAAAATAAAGATTTAATTGTACTTGCTACTAAAATACTAAATATATATATTATATATCTACCTTCACCGTTATTTTACTGTTTTTCAATATTATTTTATCAAAATTTACTAAAATGTTCGAAAAATTACTTCAGCTGTACTATACTGTAGTTTAGTACCATCTGTATTCAATATTGAAAGGGATGCCTTAAAAAGAACATTTTTTAGTTTTGTGAAAAATGTAATATTTTAAAATATAAATCCGTGAAAATAATGTATTATAAGTATTTTATGCCTATAAAAGTATAAAACAACTCGCGTCAATATAAAATACCTCTGAATATTCGATTTATGTGGAATTTAAAAAATATCATGATCCGGGTAGATCATGTTTTAACTGCTATATCCAATTTTTCTACTTTTCGACGACGATAATTTATATACTATATTGGAATTATAGGTATGTATATATTTAAAATATTGAATAGAATAATAATTCAACTGAGATGAACGAAGATGACGATGAGGTCATATTAAAATTTAAATTATATAATTTCTTGCTATAACGTAGTTTTCGTCGGTCGGACGAAACCCGCGTGCTGCGGCTACTGTCACTGTGTTACTAGTTACTACCGAAATAAAGCGATGACATAACGCACGCGCGCGCACTGGCGCACATACATACAATCGCACACATACAAATTATAAAAATGTTGTATACTACATTATTACACATACAAAAGATTTGTCAGTAAATTCAATAATTAGGAAAAACAACAAGTTGCGCAATATGACCTATTGTATATTCGTCCAGACACCATGCGGTTGACGCCTGTAACAAAAAATTTCTCTTTTCTGCCGAAAAAAACAATACTATACTATACTATAGGTACTATACTACTTTAAAACTATACTCATTAATATATATGCCTAACGATTGTATTCCTTTTTCTGCGTACATTGTATTTCGGCCTGCATTATCATAATACTGCTGGAGTTTCTGTTTTTCAATATTATTATTAATACCGTTTTTTTTTTATATATTTTATATTTTCTGTTCTATAACGTATTTTGTAGTCGATCGTGAAAACAATATTATATTTTTTATTCTTGTAATTCTGTACCGAATTCCCGTGCGGTATAATAATATTGTTGTGTTATAAAATTCCTATTGTTTTTTTTTTTCATTAATACTTAACTCAAATATATTTATCTTGTATTTTCTTAAAGTTTGCTAAGTTTTCCCTTATTTTTCATCATCGGGTACAATATACATTATCACTATAGTTCTCCCATTCATCAAATCTAATGCTTTGAAGAAAAACTTCAATTACCGTCGGTTACGAATAACAATGGCCTCCTAGGTTAATTATTATGATGTTCATTGTTTTTATTTAAATCCAAGTCCATTGACCTACGTCTATAGTGGCATAGTCCATGAAATACTATATTGTCTATATATATTATCACTGTCTGTTATTTGAATATTCATTATTTATAAGATATAAAGTGTTAAACTTTTAAATTTTACTACCAATACGATGTTTGTTCGTTTTTAATGTAAACTTGGTAAATGCATAATTTATAGCTGTCCAATTTCACACAATCTAATTATGTATTTATATATGCATCTGTGAAACATTAATACAATTTTATTATTTATTTTAATACGATATATTCTAATGTAAAAAATCTTCTGTGTATACGTAACATACAAGAATTAATTATGTTACCGTCCCCGATAATTAATTTTAAACAGGTCTTAAATACAAGTATACATTTTAACCTTCTTTGCACATGAATGAGTATACAAAAAAAAAAATAATAACAGTATGGCCTTTCTCGGTTCATTAGTTGTTGTAATATAACACCTTATAAACTTATTTAAGTCGATTTTAATTTCTCATTAGTATGAATAAATCATAAAAAATAACAATAAATAAATACACTAAATATCATATTGAATTATATATTTTAAATTATTATTGTTAAATGTTACATGTTTTGAGTTCCATCAACAACATACAATTATAGATTAGACTTCAAAGAATGAGTATATTGTTTAACATTGTATTGTACGATTTATATATGGTAGTATATAATATATTTATATACTTATATATAGTTTTTAAAAACACGTGTAGACGATCATCAACGAATATTGTCAATATACTATACTAATAATGTATAAATTATAAAAGTACAGTTGTGACTTGTGAATATTAATTAAAAGTTTTACACGTGTTTATAACTGATAGCTAGTTTTAATTAAAACCCTATTCAAAGCATATCATAACGTACATTTTTTTGATACCGTCTGATTAGACTATTTGAAAACTGGATTCGAGAAAGCTGAATAGCCCTAGGGTTAGATAAACAAAGGATATTTTATACATTATACTGTAAAGCAGTATAGATATTAGATATAGTATTTGACATCTATAATAAACTTTCTGATTGCAATCTTAAGTATATGTATGTACCCGTCCGTACTTGTATCTGAATCATGTTTAGATAAATTAATAATATTATAAATGTGTAACATCGCAGTTCTAAAAATAAACGAGAAAAAAATGAAAAGTAAAATATGTACCTATTATTATTATATGTAAAAGAATATCGTCATCGTCCCGAAAATTGCCAACTGCGTTATAACACTGTTTTCGTAAATTTCTAGTTTTACTTATTTAGTCCCGAAGAACAGTCGTAGCAGTTTATATAGTATATTAATTTTTATATCAAAAAGAAATCGTGAAAATGAGGATAATGAAAATACAAATAATATGTGTTTTATAATTGTTTTTTACACCTTGTTTTTGGCATTACTAATTCTTTAAGTATTGGAAATCATTGTTAACCGCTTGAATAAGCAAGGGAAATTTAAAAAATATAACTCCGTGCCGAAATAAGTTCTTTTCTTTTAACCGAAAACAATGTTATTTCTATGAGTACTTCCAAAAAATAAAAATAAAATTTGTTGCAATCGATACCTACACAAGATTAAATTACTCAAATCATAATTGTTAATATCATTGCTTTGGTGCATGCTTTTGTGAGACAGTATAACATAAATTCTATTTTAATTAATACATTCAAAACTCATTGTTTAGTTTATGCATTGCTATTGCCTATTATATTTACAATAAACTCAAAATATGGATTTTCACAATTATAAAATATTATAGGTATACCGTGTGACATAAGTAAAGTATTAATTTTGTGAGGTGGATCTTAAATATTGGTGAATCATAAATTTTAAAAACAATAACAATAATATATTATATAACTATCTCAATTTTTTCATAAATTAAATATAAATGCATGCAAAGTGTAAACCATTTCTTTAGAAGAGGTGCTTACTGCAGCTGTTTAAAATGTTTAAGTTTAAAACTAGTTTTGACAGTATAATATCACAGTTGCGTGTATGTTTTGATACATAATTCTTATTGAATTAATAATGCTGGTTGATAATATATTAACGTAGACGTAAGTCAAGCTAATGGTATTTATCTCTATAATAAATATTAATCTAACAATATATGTTAAATAATAGTTATTTAATTAAAGGCTATTGTTATTAGATTAAGGTTTGAATGATTTTATACCTATCGGACATTTCGTTGATTTAATACTTCAACCGTTACACATTTTAAAACAAATCACATTTTTTTTCTATTTGTTATAATTTTATGTATTAATATTAGAACAAATAATATATTCATATGTTTTAGATTCTGAGCAGAGCGATTAATGTATTGATTTTATTATGATGTGTGTGTTTTTTGAGAGTGTCCTGTTCGATGGCAAAGTGAATCTAGTAGGTGCATTCGGGAGGTCAAAATTTAAAATTCCCAATAGTTTTCAAGTGCTGGGAATAACAGGAATTTTTACGTAATATCGGTTATGGTTTTTGGTGTAACTCTAAAACAATGATCGTGGTACATGAAATGTTCACTGGTTGTTTATATTAGCGTTTTCAAAATATTTTCACTTGTTTTGAGAGGTTTACGGACATTTTCAGTTTCCATTTTTACTAGTTTTTTATATGGATATCATTAAAATTGTATTTGTTGAGTAATAACATAAATACAAGGCTCCTAACATATTGTTACAATTGTAGTTGAAAAATATTAAAAATACATGGACACAATTTTTTTTTATGAGTATTTTTAGTTCAATTTTTGATAACATTTATAAAATTAAAAAAATGATTTTGTAGTTAAAAAATGCATGAAATATTCAACTTTTATAGCTAAGAATTGAAAATTTAAAATAAGGTTCCTGGTAAGTAAGTTATTATGTAAAAATCTCAAAAATATGAAAACACAGTTTTTTATAGTTATTTTATGTTAAAAATTTGGACGAAATTACATATTAAATAACCAAGAATAACTATTTTAGTTATTTTGTTGTAATTTTATAATATGAATTCAACCTACCGGCTACCGTATTCATAATAATTAATAACAATATAAATGTAACATAAAATATCCATACTTACAAACCATCTCCGCTAAGAATCGTTTTTCGTATAAAATGATAGAATATCATTGAATTCAAATTCAATACCATCCATTATACAGTGACCCACTTGTAACCACCTACTTTACAGCAGAGCGACATCCAGTGAACCACCTTTTTTTTACTGTTATCATTATATTATAAATAATATGAAATTTTATACGAATATTTTAGTTGCATAATTCTAAAATCCCTTTCTTCTAATATCTAAACCAATATGGCAATTTAAATAATGTATTAGGTTAGGGGTATTATCACTAATATGTAATCAACATTTGTATTTAACTCGTGTAACATAGAACTATACTTATTATTATTATTATTAAAATAAGTTTGATCATCAAATTTAAAGACCTTGGCCATGATCCAGAGGTTCTTACTGAATACTATTAATTTCAATATATCTTGTTTTTCTTACAACAAAATCTAATTTATGATGAATTTTTATAAACCTAAAAAAAAACCTACATTAATGCGCCAAATGTGCATAATAAACATTTCCACTATTTCATTCGTATTTTTGGTTTTGTTCTTACTAAAATGTGATTTAAGTATTTATACCATTAACTGTATGCTTGTTTTATACTACCAAGCTATTAAGTTATTTGCAAATTCTGAATTAAATAAATAATACAATTTAATATATTTCATTGTATATATTTTGTATCTATTATTAAAAGCCTTTTTGAGTTAGTTTGAGGTAACACTAGTATTTTATTGTATTTTTTTTTTAAGATTATTTACGTTGTTAAATTATTTTGTGGTTTTGTCATTTAACATTTTGCAAATTAACGGCGCTCAATAAAAATGTGTTCGAACAGATGTTTGGAATTGTTCAAATAATTCACCAGAGTCAGACTTATTTAAACAATATTGTGTAAACGGTTGTCTGTTAACTATCTCTGTTTGGATATAAGTTATACATTCAATATTGTTATGTATTCGATTTGTAATGTTTGATTTACTTCGATATAACAATTGTTATTTCCTATTTAAATTATTTTTTTTTTATATTTTAGGTACCTATCTAATTTTTATTTTATATTTAGTTAGTGCGGTAATTATACAGTACTTAATGCTGTTATCATAACCAAACACGCTCTACAACCTTAACCTATATAGTAGTTATGCCAACACCTTGGTTCATCAATTAATTTAATTGACGTTTTACTATCTTAAGTCTTAGGTATCTTGTCCGTATTTTTGTCCACCTAGAATCTAGATATATTTTATAGATGTAACTGGATCATCTCCAAAAAATAAAATTTTTAATATTAAAATCTTTTATCCCTTGTAAACTTAATCCTAATTAAACCATGTTTGTAGTCCAGAAATATTAACAACACATGTGTCTATGTTAAATACTTCGATTAGCGACGATAAAGAATTCATTTGAATATATTAAACGTGCAGCCATAAAAGCGTATACCAAATACCAAATCATATAATTTGATACAAAATGTCATGACATGCTGTCCTGCATCATTCTTCGCTGTTCAACTGTTCTTGTTTTTATTACATAATCCATCTTAAATATAATATACAATATTAGTTTACGTGATTTGTGCGAATAGCTTTTGGTTATGCTTATGACTATATAAATATAGTTTACGAATACTATAGCAAAACGCGTATAATAATGTGATAATAATGCATTGGTACATTTATCGAAATTAGCATCTGACCTGCTTCAGCAATGTTTCCGTTCAGTTAGAAACCGACGCTAATCGAATTTTTCGATTCTGTTGTTTCTGGTATTTATGTAATTTTTATTGTTTTGATTCGCGCAGGTCTGACGTGGAAAATGAGTGTAATATTGTATTATATTATGGCCATTCCAATCGTATATAATATGGCAATATGCAGCATATAGATGCGTCCGCTTTAGCTATATTATAGTAACAGGAAAATATTATTTGATATCGTGTGTGTGTGTGTTTAAAGTCCTTCGGATTTCGATCATGCTTTTTCTCCACTATTACACCGCGGTTGGGCAGTGGTGTTGGTATATTATAATAATATATACCTTTATACATAAAATACATTAATACGCATACAACAGCGCGCAACCGTCGAATCTGCTGTCGTATATTTACACATATATATACAACCGGTTTACCTACCGCTCAGATGGAAACGAGTTGTGCTGCCGAGTTAAGGCCTCGCAGCAGCCGATGTTTTCTCGCAAATATGCGCCGTGGCATTAATAATAATAATAAAAATAAAATTACCAATATACGAGTATGTGCACGGAATTGGATCGCTTTTTCAGAGACCGTTCCCCGTTATGTTGTTTACTGCGATATATATTATACATTTATACTCGCACGTAGGTGTATTGTAGTATAGGTCTCGCACAGAGTACCTATACTAAAAATACAAATACAAAAAAATCGGACATCGTGCCAGCCGATAATATAATGCGTCCACCACCGTGGCGAACGTTTTAGTTCATTTTTTTTTTTGTACAGGTTGACTTTTTAAGGTCAAACTCCCATTTTCTTCTTAAGTTTGCGCAGTTTATTTTTTTTTAGATTTTTTCCAAAATAAGTTTAAATAGACTTCAGAGCATTTTAGTTCGGATCTGCAGTGGAGAGGCATGATCCGTTATGGAGACTACATGAATTATTGTCGTTACCCACCTTTACCCACCAATATGTACTGCTGTCTGCTTGTCTGTAAACTTTAAACGCTCTTCTACTCTCCCGTCTCTGTTCGATTTACGATAAATATACATGGACGTTTTCATTGTTTTCAGATATACCTATTACTATAGGTATGTATTATGATATCGGAAATATGGGTATCGAAAAAAAATATGTTTAATAAAAAAATTATGTTATAGTGCAGTATTTTGCTCCGTAGTTATATAGGAGTGCCACCTGCTGCAGTGTCGGTGATATGTGCATACTGCATATTATTATATATCAAGCACAACAGGAAATGCTTGAATGCACAATAACTGGCATTTATGAAAAAAAATATATCACACATATAAAAAGGAGTAGATTTACACAGGAGATTTCGTGGGATGTGAACGATAGGTACTTTATCTCTTTGTTTATTTTATAAACAAACCCATATATTGTTGTTTTTTTTTTTTTTGAAATCTCTATGTTCTAAACATTTTAACAATTTTTTATAATAATCATCATCTACTTAAAACGTACTCAATTATTATAGGTAGTATTTATATTATTGTTATGTCTATAACTTTATTTTTTCATTACCTATTTCAAATTAATCTAACATCTATATTATATAATATTTTACTTCTGTTTTATCCTATTTTTTTATTACATGGTAGTGATGTACTAAAAGGCACATTTTCTTCATTTATAATTTATTTTTTTGCGTAAATAATTTAAAATTGAATACAAATATAATAATTTGAAAAAAAAAACTCGTTTACCGTATTTCTCGATCCAATTATATTTAATACAGTTATGTACATTGTTGGTCACAATATTATATAAACGTCTAAACGTCAACATAATTAGGATATAATATTATGTGATCATAAATTAGTAAATAAAAAAATATATATATATATAAATTGTTAAATTGTTAAATAAATTAGTTATGGGGACGTAGTGTGCATAATTTATTAATTATAATATTTTATTAATGTTTTAAAATAGTAAAAGTCAGATACGAAGACGATATAATTATAAATTGTTTAATAGTCTATCAATTTCTACTATAGCGATATTGTGCAAAAGAAAGAGATTATAGTTATTCTATTATAATTTATTTCTATACGTCGAAATCACCCGCGCCGTTAATAAAATATAATACAGTTTAGTATAATTATGGCAATCAACGTATTATCGTAATGTATAAAGGAAATATAATAATATATTATGTTGTATGTTATTCGATTTACACTTGATACGTAACACGTGTCCGCCATGTTGAATAACAACTATTTGTATTAGCTACTTTTCAGGATTATATCCTATATATTATTATTATTTTCCTCTGTTACGTTGAAAATTACCACAATTCCGCGCATTTGTATTTTTTGACTGTGTAATGTACACCTAAATACAGTTACCATTATCTCGGTTACTGCACGTCGTGTTTGTCATTTCGGAAATAACCGTCTAACTACCTATATATTATGACATAGACGTATATAAAAAGTTTCATGTTGTAGTGTTGTACCTATATTTATACATAAAATGTTGATAATTTTATGATTTTTAAAGCATAGGTAATAATTATTTGTCACGCCCCGTAAAAAAATTAAAATTCTGCGATAGCGACCTGTTCGCTACCCGCCAATATTATCTGGTGTGTGTACCGTGTACGTAACACAGGATCGAGATTTTTGTAAAAAGTATTAAGAACTGACTACCAGAGCCCACGGTACAGTGGGGGGTGGGCTTAGTATTCTAATATATACGATATATATATTATGCCGCTGCAGTAATAGCATCTATAATACACGTATAATATATTAATGTGTAACACGATAGGTAGTGCACGTATAGCCTGACCGACACGATGATGAGAAGTCTTTGCGGATCTAATTTCTTATATTATGACGATCACTGCAGTTCGTGATTTATACCCAATGCCTTCGTGTGGTAGGAACCTACATCGACCACATTATTATCATTACACGTTTGTTATAATATGCAGTGTACGCATCGTTTCTTCATCAATCACAAACACACACATACACCCCTCGAAAAAAACGACACGATATACCTACGACTGCAGTGCTTAATATAGACGACGATGTCGTTGAGTGTATTATTATTGTTCTCTACAGACAATGCATTATAATAATATTATGCGCCTATAATATTATTATGTGCAACGAGATTCTGTTGAATACGATTTCGTGACGTTTGAAAAATAATAGTATGTGATATAATTTGTGTATACGATTTACAGCGACTTTACTTTACTTTACTTTACTTTACTTTACTTTACTTATTTACTGCACCGACTTTTTTTCTCGATAAATATCGAACGAAATAGTTATAATATGTTTAATATATTTAATCTTAAGCCTTATTATGTGTTCATTATAATAATAGTCACCTAATTTGTCCGTCTCGACTATGTCCCACAGGCTTAGCGAGTGTTATTTTGCCAACAAGGGTTCGGCGGCGGTGCTGTGTTCGCTCACGTCTCATCAGCAACAGCAACAGCAACCACAGCAACAGCCACGCCGTAAAAGACACCACCATCACTCGCTACACCCGCACAGACACCAGTCACTGTCCGCTCCGGCGTCCAGTAGGATGTCCGCCGGCGAAGACGAAATGCAGACCCGTGCCAACGACATACAGGCACATCTGCAGTCTATGTTCCACATACTCAGGCCTGATGACAGTCTGAACATGGTAAGTTTCGATTACTTACATAAATAAAAAACCTAGAGGATAAATACGGTTTTGAGTATAGGTATATAATATATAAAAATTAGAATGTTATAATATGATGCAAGGGTATACTTCAAATTTTATACGTAAAAACATTTTTTTTCTAAATCTTGAATATGATTGTAGCGTCGCCAAATGGTCAGTGACGTATTATAATTAAGTAGGTATTAATTTGGTAGCTATATCAAATAAACATATATTTTTCAAATTATATAAATAGGTGCATCAAAAATGTGTTAGTTTTGCTTTTGTTATTTTTCCGCTGATTAAAAGACACACACACACACACACAAAAGCAAATCTCTGAGAACGCCACTGAAAACATCACCCTCAAAATCCTGTAATACAACCACGCATATTTTAGTGTTGTGTGGATTGTAGTTAAATGGTATAATTATCCTATTTGGCAATGCATTCAGAAAAGTACGTTAATTTGTCCTGCTATATGGTTACACTCTTACACTCGCCCGAAATCCTTTTACCTCACGTCCTCACGACTTTAGACTCGTGTGCAACCTTCACAGGAAAACAGACGATTGTGGTTTATTTTCCTAAACGTGCAAGTTAACGATTTTAAATGCATTCAACGTGTACCGCTGCATTCTCTATATCCACAAATTTGGACTACTTGTGCGTGTACTAAGATAAGCAGGTATACGCGTTATTCTTGTTGACACAATGTTATGTTGTATAATATTTGTATATATAACACCACGAAGTGTCATTGGATTAATTTGGTTTCTGATAAAAGATTATTGTTAATATTAAATACTAAGTTTTTCAGTGGATTGCTAAGATTAGGTACATATTTTATTTCGTAAAAAAACGATGGAAACATTTTTTTAGTACTTGTTCAACCTATTTTGACGTTTTACATATTTTTAAAAATATTATTATTTGTAATAGTTACACTGTCCCTACAAAACGTCCTTAAAATATATTTTATATTTTTCTTTCAAAAGCATACCAACGAAATATTTGTTAAGAGGCTTCCTCACATTGCAGTATATTTCTGAATACATAAATAATTAGCTATAATTTCCAATCATAACGACTTCTTGCTGGAAGCAATCATTATTTTAAGGGTCAAAATCGTATTATCAAATATCTGCTCAAGGTTATTTCTAACGGATAATTGGTCGATTTCTCACTGTTAGGCAGTGTTAGCACGTAATCGTATGCGTGTATTTCGTCCTGTAGGCCAAGGTGATTTCGGTTTTTCGTGTAAACGTATTATTATTACTGTTGAAGGTCTAGATAAGAATAGTAACTGCGATCGATGAAAAACAATGGATCCCATACCACAACAAAAATTGTTATAGCATGAAATTCAAACTCGCAAATCGTGGTTAATCGACTTTTAGACTAAAACTAGTTTGTAGATGACTTGATGTTATAGGTCTTACACGAAGAAAGTTTTTTTTTTTTGTTTTTAAGACGTTGGGTGACTGCGATCATCGCGTATATTTTGAACTTAACACCCACGACCCACCCAACAGATAGTCAGTGATGACATAGAGCTCTTTGATTTGTACCGTTGATAGCTGAACAATGTATGAAACATTCGAAGGGTGTGCCCACATGGATTTCTAATGGGGCACAATCGATACCTTTCAAATAGATATATTATAATACATAGTGGGGTTGACATTATACGAAACAATTGAATTCACTTTCACGGATTCAAGGCCGTGCACGCAAAGCATGCTTGTGTTAAAATCAAACAAATATGTTAACATTATTAGATTCGAAGATTTAGCGGTCAAATTTAAATGTATATACACTTGTTATGTAGATTTTAAAATTTATGACAGCTTTAAATCGTCTTAAAAATTTAATCAAATGCAGTATAAATGCTTATAGATTTATAATATGTACCTATATGATCATTAAGCCCCACACGGCTCAATATTTTGTGTAGAAACTCTATGAAACAGTGATCATATTCAGAAAATTATATATAGTAGCATTTGTAGCAATCTTAGTAACATTATATGTATTCTATTGTTCAATGTAATGAGATCCAAATGTACTGTCATTGTCTTGTGAGTAGCTTATAAAACAAACAATTTAATTAATTTGTTAAAGACGATAATACTATATAATACTAATATATACCAATATACCATCTAAAATTATAAAACAATATTAACCTTCATTTTGTTTAATTTTTTCTATGGTTAAGAACCTATACCAGTTATTTTACAATCTGAACCTAACTGTTCGTATATTTAAAAAATGTTTAGCCTATGTTATAACTCTGTGTATAAACTAAGATTATCTTTTAGGAATTAATAGCCTATTTAACGGATTTAAAAATATAAAATATTGAATGTGGCAATATAATTTTAAAATATTAATAATAAACCATTTTGTGTAAAATTATTTGCTGAAATATTAATTAAACAAATTAAATCTGAAAACATAAATAGAAGGTCGTAATAGTCGTAACTCGTAAGAACGTATGTAAACGTAATATCAAGTGTAATAATATGTAATTATAATGAGTAACATACACGTATAAAAATAATTTAATGATTCAAAATCTGTTCTTATTTGTTCAAATAATAATTTTATTAATTACTTTTGTCCATTATATTTTTATAGTTTCAATTCGGTTTAACTTTACATAACATATATAATATTATTGATATTATAATATATAATTAATAATTATTATATGAGTATAATCTATTTACAATAACAATAATTGAAAATCTTTCCGTTTTAAAAAATTAAACAACAACAGACAATTTTAAGTTTCTAAACCTGTAAAAAACTTGATTTAAAATAACACGAGTAGGTAAGGATAAAATGTTGTTGCTGATCATGAGATGGTAGTTATGGGTACTTTTTTTTTTACGAACGCTATTTACTTGTCAATTTTAAAATATCTCGTTAATGGTGTTATAAGCTTATAATAGCCTAGTCGCCCAAGTATACGATGTGTAGATTAAAATAGTGTGCGTGTTGATCCGAAGGGAAAATTAAAGATATATCAACGACCGATTTCGCTTGGCTGATTGCGCGTTTTCACCTCTTAACACCAATAGCCTCGAGGGATCCGCCGGGACATGTTATTTATTGTTCGTCACTATTTGCATCAGTATATTATTATATTTTATACATATACACACATATATATATATTGAAGCGTTAACACACGTAATATGATGTTGATAACCTAAACCTGTAGATATTTAGCCATTTTGGTTAGATATTTTTTCGTATCAACTATAAGATTTTAAACTCACTTACTCTTCCATTTTAACTTATACGTCCAAATTAACTTATAAGTTACTAGCTGAATTACCCGGCTTCGCCCGAGTGTAAAATATTTGTGTATCACCATGCACCTCCCCATTTACGTTTAAAATGTCTTGCCGAAAAATATCTTAAGACTTATGAGATTAATATAATATAACAGTTAGGTACTGTGAAAATGTCAACCCTTAAGCTTTCATTATTTATGCTCTATGTTGATCAGTCAACATTTGTCATTCAGGCACGTTCGATTATAGCCATCCAGCCTGGCGTTTCGCGTGAAACACGCTTGTGATTGTAGGATCATTATATTTTCAGGTAGATATTTTCGCGGACCCCGCAAGGTGCGTACTTAATTCGAATGTTTTATTAACTTAAATAATAACGTAAATAACGCTGTTACTATCCTGATAGTAAATATTAATATTAAATATAATTAATATTATAAAGGCACGAGAAGGTTAAATGTTCGTTAAGTTTCCCGAAATTACCAATAGCAACCTATTACGAGTTACAAATACATTATGACAGATGGCGCCATTGTTGTATTTTTGTCTTCCAGGATTCCTACATTTCCGGTGGATTTTCTTAAAATTTTCTTTCAAAAAAAACCTTGTCCTGACAATTACGAACGCAACAAAAAAAGAATTAGCCAAATCGGTCGCGTAGTTTCTGAGATTAGCTGACGTTTCAGAGTATAAATATAAAAGTAGTTTCACGTTTATATAGTTAGATAAGTAATTACAATGAATAGTCTAAAAAAAAAGACCAAAAATGTAATATTTAATTATTATAATGTTTTTTAGGCAGTAAAGCTGGAAAGCGTACATTCCGGCCGTACCAGATATTTAGTTGTAGTTTCTTGTATAAATGGAAATTGTCAAGAGGAATCCTGCCTTTTGGGTCTTGACTGTAACCAGAGTACTACTATTGGACTGGTGCTTAGACTTCTGGCAGATACCACAATCACGCTGGATGGAGATGGGTAAATACATTTCAATATAATATATATAATTATAGACGATACACACTGCTACTAGGTAGACACTATGCATTTAGAATTTCAACAGTATATTGTTCCAATTTTGTTGTCACTTGTATTCATGATAAACTTGTATTAAAACAAAAAAGTTTATTTTGATTAATTATTTCCTGGAATAAAAACGTGAACCTAGATGATAAAAATATTTTTCATTTAAAATTCACATATTTTAGTAATTAATTGATAATATTTTTAAAGAATTTAACTAAACATTAAACTATAAAATATCGGTAATACCTATAGGTTTATAGCTATATATAGCTTTGTTAAATTTTAACGTTAAAATAAAATAATTGTAGAAACTTTTTGAAATGTTTTATAAGGTATATAATAAGTAATTACTACTAATTATATATAAGTAGGTAATAACATTAAAGTGGTTTTAAAAATTTTAAAAAGAGGTTTCTTGGAATATAGTTTATACTATTGATATAGAATTAAAATTCTTCGGCTATATTTTAGATTCTGAGCGGAGGGATAAATAAATGATTTTACAATGATGCGATTTTTTTTTTGTGTCTGTCATCACCTTTTGGGACAATAAAATGTTTCAATTTTCTTCAACAATATGTTTACTGGTAGGAAGGTACATCTAGTTGGTATTGGACTTTAGGAGGTCAAAAGTAAAAAATCCCCAATAATTTTCAAAAGCACTAAGAAAAACAAACAAAAAATTAAGGAAAACCCGAGATTTTTACGCGAAACCAGTTTTTGGAAAAATCAGTTCAGTGTAACCCTAAAAAAATAACCGTACATACATGACGTTTTCACTGAATGTTTTTATTAGCAATAATTTATGTGCACGATAAAACTTTCAAAATATAATAGCAACTCTTTGATTTTTTTATTACTTTTTTAAAATTACTATTGGACACATATGAGCGTCTGAAGTTAAAATGTTGACAAAATTCATCAATTAATGGCAAATTATTTTGAGGTTGAAATTCATAAAAAATATATCTAAGATATCTAAGATTTAAAATTCATATGCAAGACTTCCTTAAGTTTTCCAGCTCCTTTACTTTTCCTACAGTATAAATATAATATAAAATATCCACACTTGCAAACCGTCTCCGCTTAGAATCAATTTTCATATACAATGATATCATTGAATTTTATATTTCAAATTTAATGTCATCCATTTTACAGTGACCTATTGTAACCTACTGTACAGCAAAGCGACATCCACTTACCCACCTTTTTACTTTTTCAAAGTTCATTTTTTTCAGTTTTAATAGCCAAGTGTCTTTTACCTGCAAGCATCATCGATTTCCAGCTACATCCCTGTTCCTATATTATACAAAAAAATAACAATAAGATCTATGGTTTTTATTACTTCCATCTCGACAGTTTACGATCATGCTCATAACCTACAACAATATTGTTCTTGGATAACTTTCTTTTATTTCTTCATTGGCTAAACCTATGTGATAAATATTTTTTTATTTTTCAGAGGGTTCAGCGTTAGCGTGTGCAGCCGCCAACATATTTTTAAACCAGTCTCGGTACAAGCCATGTGGTAAGTCAACGTTTTACTAAAAAATTCTACCTATATATACAATAATATTATAAAGAGGAAAGATTTGATTGTTTGTATTGAATAGGCTCCGAAACTACTGGACAGATTTTAAAAATTGTTTTACCATTAGAAGCCGACATTATCATTGATAAATATAGGCTAATTTAAAAAGGGAATTGATCACCCAGGGGAGGTGCTCAAACTGAAATTTTGAGATTTACGATAGAAATTTGTGTTTAAAAATAGTTGCCATGGGTTTTAAAGCTATTATAATAATTAATAATAATTATTGGTTGTTGTTTATTGAAAATGGTGGCTATTGCCTATTGATCATAGGAAAAATAGTTAGTAGAATATGTCCGTAATGCCTACGACTGTAATGTACGACTGTCACGAAATTTTGTGTCACGATGTATGTTCGCGGTAAACTCCGAAACTACTGAACGGATTTTGATAAAATTTGGTAACCATTTATAATATAGTTCAACTTAAAAGATAGGCCAATTTAGAAAGGGAGAGGACCAACTCTGAGAGATGCTCAAACGGGAATTTTATGATTTCCGATGAAAATTTTTGTTTATAAATGGTTGCCATGGGTTTTAAAGCTATTATATTAATAATAATAGTAAAAAAAAACTATTTGCTTTACTTTTTAAACATACATTGTAAACTAATATTTAACTATAAAAATGTTAAATGAAAATCTCTGTACAGGCTAAACTCTGGAACTATAATTATCAAGAAGATCTGATAAGTAGATCCAAAGTTTAGTCTGTATAGTTATAGTCTGTGTATTTATATAGTTAGATATATATAGGTATTATATATATGTATAAATTAATGTTTGTGGGTATATTAGACCTCTGGGAAGAAGATAGGTTAATTTACAAGGGGTTAAATTTGTTTTTTTTTATTTATTGGATTTCAGTACGGTTAGGTTAGGATAGGATTTTCTACAAATTAATTATATTAATCCACCGTAGTTGGAATTAAGTAAAAACGACAAACTTGGTATAACTTTGATACTTTAGAGTTAGATCATACACTTACGTACAAAAAGCATGGGGTCCGCAATCTACAGCAGGTAGATTGCCTACCTGATAATGTACTGCTACGAAACAGAATTTTTATTCCAGGCAACGGAAAAGTTAAGATACATTTTGAGCACCATACACTGAATATTAATAACGAATTGAACAAAGTTTGAGTCATATAGAGTTGGTACATTTAACGGGCAACGAAGTGCACGGGATCAGCTAGTATACAATACTTCTACTCGTAATTGTATATGACAATTGTTTAAGAAAATATTTCTTATCAATAATGATAGTACACAATCGTACTAATAAAATACGAGCTCTAAACATACTCACCAAAAATAATTATTGCTATAGAGTAGAATAATAAATTATATATAAGATAAATACGTTATAAAATGTACGTATTTTATTGGTGCATGAAACCAAACCGTGATTAAAATTATTTTTAAATAATCGCATAAATAAACAGTTTGAAATAAGTTCGTATAAATTACTATTTACAGTTATACAATAATTATTATTTATTACTTATTAGTTTAACACCTTATTGTGGTCAATAATTTCACAAGACGTACAACGCAGCGGACCGATAACGATGCAATACATTGTGTTATCACATAACTATAGGTGTCTATAACTATAGGTATACAATTTTCGAATAATTTACGATTCAAATCCACTGAGTTTTTATATCTTAAAATTACGATTTTCGACACATTTGTGCTATGTATAGTCTCTAAATTACGTTTCGCTGGGTGCTCCACTGCGCAGTTAACGGAGAAGCTCTGAGGCGGCGCGGCGGCGGCACAGCGTGACACGGTTCCCAAATGGTATTATTATATAATTCAGTCGTGAGACCCGATTATTTTGCAATTACCATTTTGATAACAAAACGGAAAACAACTTCAACACACGTGTTTTAAATGTAGTAGTGGACTAATGTTAGAAAAACAATTGAACAATACTGCATTTTTGGAAGCCACTCTGCAGTCCACACACTATTATTATACTTATTAGTTAAGTAATTTAAGTATTTTACTTTTCTTTTATTATGCAGTGCGATAAACTATTGATACTTTTCATATTTATTATCATTGATTTGTTATATTAGAGCAAGGACTTATGAAATAAAAAAAACATAAAATATGCATTTAAAAATTGGTGCATCAAAAATTGAAAATAATCAGTTGATTGTGGCCTAAAAATAAAATTACACTCCAATATTATATTTTTTTCTTTATATAATATTATTATTTATTATTGATTATATGAATACTGCTTTATCATTTATAGTCAATGTTAGACAGTTTGTTTATAGTGATGTTATTATTTCACGAAGTATAGCTTTTAAACTAATTTATAACTCACTATAGGTCTGTGCTAAGTAGGTAAATTTTAAGGTGCAGCCACATTTGGGAAAATGTTCGTTGTTTAATAATGTATGCCGCAAATATATTATGCGATGCAAAAAACCCATAGGCCAACGTAAATGTTTACTATTGTGGCTTAAGTATCCGAACGGAGCGATGGATATATTCATTTTACAATGTTTATCGTTATTTTTTTTGTCTGTCGCCAACTTTTGAAGCTGTAAAAATGTTTTGAATTTCAATATCAGCATCTTTTTTAGTAGTAAAATGAATCTAGTTTGTACTTTGAGACGTTAAAAGTAAATAATTCTCAGTACCTACTTTATAAAATAATCGAAAAAATAAAACAACAATTAGTGAAAAACGGTAATTACAAAACCAGTTTTAGACTAAATCGATTTTATTATAATACAAAAAGGGATAACGGGAGATACTTTAAATTAAATGTACATGTCATGATATAATTTTAAAATATTTTGATCTTTTTGGACTATTTATAAGCATATGCGGAATCTTAATTTATTTTTGAAATAATAGTCAACAAAAATATTTGGTCAAAAACTTGAAAATCTAATATACAATATGCGTAGTCCACATAAGTAGTGAACTGAAACCCAAAAATATAAAAAATATATACTTAGGCACAATTTTTTTTAAAGACATGAAGTTTAAATTTGGATAAAATTAGATATTTAAACGAAGAATAACAATGCTAGTTATTTTGTTGTTTTTTAAAAACATTATTCGCGAGCACTTGAAACTTTTTACAAACAAATTTATAGTATTATAGGTAAGTACCTACTATAAATTAGAAAATATCCTCTCGCCAAATAATGATTGTTAAAATTAACCATTCTGTTATTATACATTCCTTCATATCAATGAGTATTATTGATATTTTGATAAACTAACTTGTTCGATGTATATTACTATAAGCTTGGTGGTGGTTACATACTTACATGTCAAAAAAAAATAATTTTCTCACGTGTTGATCAATTTCTTTATTTTCTTCTTGTATAATAACTCAAACACACTCAACACTAAATCGTTTTTTTTTCTCTCAAGCCATTAGAAGTAGATTATTACATAAAAAAAAATATAAGTAAACAGAATAATGAGGTATCTGTTGCAACGCCATAGACATAAAAAAAATAATAATGATAGTTGCTATAATTTTGTTATGTCAGTAAACGAGTTGATTTACCACGTATAAGCTGTAGGTATATCTTTTGTTAATAGCATCATAATTATATTCTTTTATTGAACAAATTACAAATATTGTATTAATGAAAACGCTGAACATTTTTTATACCATTATTATGAAACTCAATTGTATTATCAAATACCTACCATGTAATTGTATCATTCATGTTTTCAGTACTAAAAATTTGTATGCTTATAAAATAATGTTCAAAATGTTTTAACAGATTGGTCGGATTTTGTACGTTGTTCACTGATATTTATGCATGCATTGTGTGACATATTGTTTAGTTTATTTTTGTTTTTAATGAATTCTTGGAATCTTGAATCAAATTTGTTTTGCTACAATTAACAAACAAAAATCAGTTTTATCGTAATATGTGTAAAGATATGGTATAATTCAACAATTTGTTTAATAATGATCAACTTCGTTCATATTATACAGTTCGTATATGTATTATATTATTATAACATTCGATTCTTCCTATAATCCCATTTATCGCAAACGATACTAAAAAAAAAATTATCATCTTACATAATGTCACATAATATTCCAAATCTGTATTTCTGAGCGGAGTGATAGCAGTTTCTACACCCCATAAAATGGTCAAAATATGTTGACTCTTTTAAGCCATAAAAGGCGTGTAGAAAAATTTGGATATTTATTGGTTTTTTTTTTTTTAATTATTGTCGATAAATAATGTTTGCTTGGCCAAAAAACTTGAAAACTTAATTTAATGTTCTTCATAAGTTGTTGTTACCTAGTGGAAATTTAAATAAAACATGCGTAAGTTCATAATTTTTTATGAGCGTATAAATTTGGAATTTTGCAAAATTCATCTTTGATACATGATTCCTTATAAGTTATACGTTTTCCTATATTTAACCAAAAAAAAAGTTTACCGCAAAGTCAAATTAATTTTCTATGAGCTATGGTTTTTAATTCCCATGTACCTACTAACCTAACCTACTTACCTACAAGAGAGCGGTACCACTGGTCACTTGCACCTTTTTATTTTTAACATTGTGTCAGTTGCTATACATGTAAACAATTTTTCAGCGTTTCTGTTGCCTTTTATTGAGTAACGTTTGTTAAATGTTGTTTTCGACGTTATTCGGACAAAGATGTTTAACTCGGAAAAAAATACTTAGGAGTTCCCTATATTGCGCTTTTAGACATTATAATTTATAATAATTAATAATGATCATCGATTATATTATATTTGTACCTATATGTAGTTTAACTTTGTAATATTTAAGAAAAAGGATAATTTCCTAAATAATGCCTGATAATAATATATTAATAGTTTTATACAATCACATTCACAAGTTTGTTTGTTCAAAAATGAAGTAAAGATTACGACAACTAACAGTTATTTATTGCAATAGTCCTGTGTGCTCTTGGCTCTTGCATACATTATCGATGCAATTTTATGCATTATGCATAATATGCAAAACATCAGTGGCACTTAGATTAGTAATACTTGAAAAGTTTATAAACATTCTACACCTATCAGCTTTGTTTTACTTATTTATTTCTCTGCGATTTCAAATAATAATCCCTATACTCCGGCCCACGAGAGTCCATATGTCAGAATGCGTCCGTCACTGCGCATGGGCACGTAGCCGAATAGAGGGAATGACATCATGGTGGGAGAAAACAGACGTCACGTATTACTATATGAATGCGCGGTTTACGTATGGACTCTCGTGGGCTGGAGTATAGTTGTTGCTATAAATTATTATTTTTTTAATGTCTTATGTACCTATATTATTTTAAATAATGCATTGTATGAACTAGTAGATCATATAAAAGTCTTAGGAGCTTGTTCACTCATTTAATCAGGAAATACTTTTTTTCGTAAAACATTATCCCTTCTATGTATACATAGTATAATAATATATTAATATAGGCACTATAATAATAATAGAAACTAACGTGCTACGTGTATCGATATGAAATTGTTTTACTCGAGTTTATAACGAACTTCTCATGTTCAACAATAACTGCAAACTATAGGTCATTTACACTTCTATGCTATACTTGTATCATTTAGGTAATTTTGATCTGGGAATTTGATGGTGGTTTTGCAAAAGAGTAGAAATAAAAAAAAATTATTAACCTCATCCGCTTATAACGATTTGTGTAGAATAAATTAATAGAACTTTAGCTGCACAGAACCGACAAACAGTCGTTATACCTTATATGGTATGTTACATACGTGATTCCGTCTCTTTAATAATATAATAGTAGTAATAATAATGGTAGTACCTACTATTAGTTGTAATAGTAATAATAACATCAGTAATAATGATGAAGAGTGTTATCTCTACCGAACACAGTGGTTTGGGGGTACCTGAATTTAATCCATTTATGGACGTCGGCACGTCGAAGGTACACCTCACTGTCTGTGTGAAAATCACAGGCACGTCATTCGGCGGACGTCTTGATTGACAAGTGATGATTATATAAAACAATCTGTTGGAAATTTAGTAGATAGATTTAGGTATATATTATACAGAGTTAATCACCAAATATACTCACCTCCATTTTTTCCTTTAGTATATAATGATTTTATTCAAATTCTGAATTTTTTCATTTTTGTACTACCTAAGGAGTGCACACATTATGATACAAACTCCTGTTTTTTAAGTGAGAACGGGGGGTTCTCCCCCCCTCCCTCATTTTACTTTAAATTATTTATTGGACAATTTTTTTTCAAATATTGATGTACCTTATTCTTATAATTTGAATGAGTAGTTTCTCAGTTATTATAATGATTAATGTTTATTCTAGGGATAATAGTCCTTCAAAATGGATTTACAAAAATTTAAAATAAAACATGTAATATTGTGTATCTAGTATTTACTATACTTGGACCATTTTTACAAATTATTAATGTTGATAGATTAATATTCTTCATTACAATTTTCAAATTTTTCAATCATGTCTCCTATTATCCTTTGTATAAAAAATCTCAAGAATATCAAGATTCGATATATATTATGGTCTTTAAGGCTTAAGCATCTTTAAAAATTCCAAAACTAAGATTTTGAATAATTACATTATTGAAGAAAAAGAGGGGATGACTATGCTTAGTTATAATATAATATGTAGGAATGTTGTTTATTTATTTATTTATTGTATGAGCATCAATATCTTAAGTGTCTATTAGGGGGCAACAATTTTGGGCCTTGTGTAATTTTCTATAATTTGTTTTCTATGAGAAACTTGTTGAGCCTGTAAAGGGTTTCTATAAATTTACCTTTATTTGACTAAAAAAATAATTTTCACATCTAAATTTACTAATCAAAAATAATTTTTAAGCAATGTTAAATTTATTTAAGCCATACACCTGGAACTTATATTTTCAGTGTCAGTATAGCATCAGATTGAGTTGTCGATTTTTTTTTTACCATTTATTAGGCTAGTAAAATGGTAAATAATACGTTTCATTGTAATGTATTAACACAGTAATCGTTTAAGTGTCATGGAAATAAGCAAATTTATAATTTATTAAAAGTAACATTAAATTTGAATATTTATACATTAAGCACACCTAATCGACTAATCGCTAAACCGAGACGACAGCCGTATATTTATGTCCATGATACCTACCTATTTTCTACTATGAATAGACCCAATATTTGATTTTAAGAAAACGTTTTTTAAGAAATAAAATGAAATATAATATTTCTATACATAGGTAAGTTATATAATAATCAAAATCATAATAAATTATATTATCGAATAGTTACACTTATTGTTACCTATATCACAATTGATTTATTTAATGTGCATAAACTATAATCATAGCATGTTTTCTGATACTTAGTTAAAATAATTTGAATAAGAATTTCGAGGGGCCGGCCCTGCACCATAGTAAATTTAAGGGGAGCTGGCCCATGCTGGGCTCCCCTGTGTACGAGCCTGAGTATATTATATTGCGAGATTTAATTTTAATTTAATTTTATTTTTGTTAAAAATAATCTAATTTATTAAACGTAACAGAGATATCTAATTAAAACGAAAGTATAGGCACACCTATAGAAGTTATATTTTGAATTTCTCCTGTTGTACGTTACCTGAGTATAATCGAAATCCGAATCAACTGTGGCGTCTGTCATATGGATTATGCCGATTTCTGCTTATTAACGCGTGTCTAGAATATGTATTGTAAAAGCCGGCCAAACTATAAATTCGTATACAATAGATTGCATGTCATGCGAAAATAAAACTTAAATTTATTGTAAAATATTTTGTTTGATAAGGTTTGGTTACGAAGCTTTTCTATATGGCGATGTATATAATATAATAGCAGACATATTAAAAATTATAAATGTATATGTATAAATGTATAATGATATGACGTACCACGTATTTTATATCGAGACTAGCAATTTTATTAAGATTTTGAACTTGATTGTTTCACAAAAACTTGTTTGTTCAAATATCTAGTTTCAATTGACAACTTTAAATCTCATTACGCATTGTCCGCGTTATCTACAACCCAAAGTCTGACATTACAATTTTGCCATGACACGATTTAAACGAAATACTGGATTAAACGTAATCTCTACTTAAATCATCTGAACTTAAGGAAACGTTCATTTTTAAATTTTACGTAAACGTAAACGACACGATAATACGTTCATAAACTATACCATATACCAACCTATAAACGTGTTCGAGTATTGTCATATTTATTTTTGTCCCAATGTTTATTATAGTCATAAATACACACATTATGCATAATTTATAGTATTGATATATGGCTAGAATAGGCGTAGTTATATTGAAACGATGAAAATGTGAATCATATAGCAGAATCAGTTGCGTCGATTACCAGGTTCCTATTATATCATATTACTTATACATACGTAATACGGGTGCAGATCGACGAAAATATATTGAAGTAAATAACTTAGAAATTATTTCTTTTGTAGGCAAAATTAAATTAACGATTTATATACAGAATTGCGATTCAGTATACCAGTATACGCATTATGCGGTCGCAAAAACAATTGTTATATCTGCGTTAAGTCTAATTTTTGCGGCGCACGATCTCTTTCGTCGTTTCTCCTCTCCTGCACCACGGATAGCAATATTTCGTATTTTGATCATCCGCTGCCGTTAGAAAGTTGTCGTGACCATTTGGGATGGGATTCTACGCGCGCTCATCGTGACCGGACGTCCACCGCGCGAATAATGTACACACATGCGTTCGCACGAATAGGATCTATTATAATATTATGCATACTACACTTATCGTTGGTATATTACGAAATTCGTCGAGCTCATCTGTCTTCGAGAGCGTACCTTATTCGCGGCCTTGATTGCATTGATCTCCGCGCGCTCGAACTACTCGCGTCGAGAGAGGTTAATCTCGTGCGTGCACTACAATGTATGTAATGTATTATTATACCCACTACACAGGTCTGGTACTATCGATCGACTATGCCACCGTGTCACAGTTTCCAACTCGTCTAGATACCAAAACAGACCGAGATTTTCTTGGTTAAAATTTACGGCCGTGTACATAAAGTAGGTACATTTATATTATGTTGTTTATATTTACTATCCACGCATTTACGATTCAGATACTACTAACCGATATTTTAAAATCAAATAATGTTTTAGTGCGATGGTTCTCGTCGTCCAGTTATCAGCGCCACACGAGCCCTAAATTCGTTACTATCGTCATTGTCCGTCGTCGTTGTTAAACATGGTATATTATTATATTTGGAACGGCGGGCGGAGCTAGGACATCGTGTTGGTAAAGTAAGCGGTTTCATCGGTCGCCGATGTAGCACACCGCGCAGCGAACTAGTTGTGGCGCGCGCACGCGCGCGCTTTTATTCTTATCGCGATATTATTATAGTCCTCTGTGTGTATCCCGTTAACCGGTTCGGTGTGCTGGCCGTCGCTCGTTATTGTATGCGTCTTGTCCTATCTTCTACTCACCAATCATCATACTATAGATATAACAGTGCTTAATATTATACATTTTATGGGTAGATAAACATATATTATATTGTATTATTATATTATTGTATCCAAACGAAAAACGTGGTCCCATACTTACACTAATTATCAAGCCCTGACCTCTGCATCGTCCGCGAGCTTCTCCGTTGGCAGCATCATTGACGACTCTCGTCTCCCGCCAAACATTTAACGCGTTGACTGGGGTCGGTCTTTACGATATATAATAGGAGACCTACTAATCGCTGACAGTGCCAAAAGCCGATACTAAAAGTTCGTCAAACCCTCGTGACATATCACAATCTCTAAAAAAAAGAACACTCCCTCGCCCTTCCTAATCGATCGTTTTCTCGTCTCCGTCAATAGGTGTGTACAGCTGTATAATATACTAAATTAAGAACGCGTTAAAATTAGCCGAGAAGGACGGATTAAATACCATATTATTAATATATATTAAATGTACGTATATCATCGGTATCCCGCCCGCGCCGCCGCCCCGTCGCATATACTTAAATGGGCCTTTGGCACCGATTTTTATACGCTCTGAAAAGATCGGTTACTGTTGTTTTCAACGCTTTCGGTAACCCGACCACTGTACTATTATATGTATTATATTATTTAAGTCTAATCTAGCCTTTGCCCCCCACTTCCTTTGGATGTGCGATATATTATAATATGTGTATTATGTAATACCATAGGGCATAGATTATAAATTGTATAGGCAATATAATATTAGAAATTATAATATTTATAATCAATGCAAATACCTAATATGTACTAAAATCATATGTATCGTCTTCCCGAAAAAATATGTATCCCCTCTCCTTCCGATTTCTAGATCCGTGCTTGTGTCCGACGGTAGTCGCGTTGGATTATTATTACGTTACGTTGACTGAATACGCACTCGTCAACAAAAACATTTAGGTTACCGGCCCAAAATCAAACAGTTTCAAAAATGAAAAAATGTGTATTTACTGTGACCACTATTCGTGCCAAATAAAATATTAATAAGAACATTATTTTGTAACTATAATACATTAGGTATGAACCGTTACCAAACGTATTACCACTACTAAAGGACATCTGACATATACTACAACCCTAAAGTTATTTGTACCTCAATATTTTACATAATAATATGCCTATTAATATATATATATACGCGTAAATATCTCGTCGACTCGTCTGACACAATACGATTTTACTTCGTTGAATATATTTCATCATTAATATATCCTTTGTACTACTCGATATGTAATTTATTCTATATATCTATATTGTAATATGTTTATTGTATAATGTTTATGCGTAAACCTACGCAATACATGCGTGATGATTATTTTTTAAGTTCAAAGTATCATCTGTAGTGGTGTTTTTCTAAAAATATATATAATGTTTTTGCTTAGTTTATTATTCGAGTAGGTGCAATGGTGCATCTTTATGAATAATATTTACAATATTTTCATCACATTCGTTTTTACGTTTTTCGTGCGATGATCAACACTCGATTCTGTAGCTGATATTGTTTGCTGTAAACATCCTTCGTTTTCACTGGAGTTGTGAATCAGCTGTAAGATTTGCGTCTAATTAGGCCCATATTCACTCGACCCAGTCTCTTTGAAATTTCGATGTTTGTGTTGAATGCACACACACATTAAAACTATCAAATAATGAATCCTCAAAAAATATTGATATTTGAATTATTGCTGAAGTTTTATTTTTCTAATACACTGCACTGTAGTATAATATATACTGCACTACAACAGTAGTCGTGGGTAAATTAAATTGAAAAAAAAAAATATTTATCTGCTAAACCAATCGTGCAGGGTTCGGTATCGTGTCCAATCTTAAAAAAAAGCTATTTTTCATCGAGACCCCACCATTAAAATGCGATTATAGTGGCGCCTGTTTTTCGCGACGTCTACATACATATACCACCCCTATACACAATAATCCACCCTCCATAAACTTTACCCCTTCTCAGTGTAATAACTGCGGTGTATACGGATTTTACGAGTACATTGGCTTTTTCCAATTGCTTATTATGTAGAACCACGCGCTCCCTGTTGTACATGAAAAGCAACTATATATATACAGTAAAAATACAATGTATACATGTTATAATAAATTGTATTCATATATGTTGAATGTACAGAGTGATTCTTTTAACAAAAACCTCTAATTATTTCAAATAGTATATTATGATAAACTCTTTTTGTAAATGTTGAATAATACACATAATTTATCATTTTATTATACTAGCCGCAGTTTATTTGTAAGTGAAACCACAACGGTACTATTATATCAAGTATCAACATTTGATTTTAAATGAGCTTAGATATCTGCAATACGTTAAAATGTTATGATCACATTAAATTTCAAAAAGGTAAATATTTTTTGGAATTACGTCGGTTCACTGTTGAATTTATCATGATTCATGACGTATATAACGCATAATATATAACTATATAAGTATATAACCAGGTGAGGCGCGACGAGGACATAATTCTGTCATAAGGAGTTCCAAACGAAATATATATATAATACCAACAACCGTTGCAAGCTACGACGACAATTATATTATACAATTCGTTCTTGGTGTCGTATTATGTTATTATACTTATTAGTTATTACTATTATTATATACTTCTTATGTAAGCATTCCCAATTTCCCGAGCGCGACACAAAGAGAAGACATCTATGTATACGTGCCCGGTTTTATCTTCCTTTACGATTATTACGGGATTCCATTTAGATTTCAATGCATTGTCGGCGTTTCACGTCCGAACGGCCGTGAACAGAAAAAACTTTCAGATAACAAATCAAAAATGTTTAAATGTATATAACGTACGCGCTTTAAGAACTCTGTAATATAGTATTATATAATAAATAATAACATGATGTATAATGTATAATATATTGATCAAACCATATGCCATTCGTCACGCGCTTGCAGCCGAAGGAAATTAATTTCAAGAATCGTTGAGAAGCATTATTTATTTACAGCGCAGGACGTTAATATTATATAATATTCATATATTAATTGCCGCGTTTACGACTGTCATCATCGGATCACCTAACTTTTCGCTAAAATCATCTCGTCATCAGATTAAAAATAACGTCTTTAATATTTACACGCTGATCGCAGATGTAAACTGTATAGGGTATATTGTCCATATGCGATCGTTTTTATTGTTCTAACACAGCGATGCGCCCAACCTTTTTTCTTTGGCAGGCCAATTTGGTAAGCAATTATCTTCAAGCGGGCCACAAAGTATAAAAGTACAAAAATAATCTTATATATTGGACTTGTTTTCTTATTTTTTATTGTCTATTGAAAAGATTATGAATTGAGGTACACCATTAGTTAAATCAGTACGTTATTTTAAGTACATGGGCGGGGTGATATCGATATTTAATTGTTAAGTTTCCGTATGAAAAAGTCAGACAGAAAAAAACGCAAATATAATGATAATTGCCGAATTTTTAATGAAAAATGGTCTATAAATTATGATGAAACAAACAAAATCGGTTCATAGATCGCGACTTACGGATGAACACATTCATTCAGTTTTGAGGATTGGAACCACTAAACTTTAACCAGATTTTTCATTATTAGTAAAAGAAGTACAAGCTCAAATTTCACATTAAAAATAAGAGTAAAACATTTTTGTATAGTTTTTAGTTTTATTATTGTCATTATAATTGTATTTTTTGGAATAATTATTTAGATGAATTCATAAATTTAAATAAAAATAATATATGAAAATAAATAATTTAAAAATGTTTTCATACATTTTTAAAATTGTTTTTATTTTAGAAAATTCGTAACGGGCCACATAGAATACCTTCGCGGGCCACGGGTTGGGCACCACTGTTCTAACATCTCGGTATTTAAATCTCCTTTTTAATATAAAGCTCGACTATATTTGTATTAACAAATCGGTAAAAAAAAATTATCGCTCCTCGTCGTATAAACACATGCAGCTCTGCAAAACGGTTATACACGTTATTGCTTGCTAATATAAAAGAAAGTTATCATGATTGAAAAATATTTTAAATCCCGTAAATCATTTAACGGTACCATAGCAAAATCATACGACCAGAACGACGAATACCCAATGTACCTATATAATATATATCTATACTCGTCAACTGCAGGTTTGGAACTAACTGTTCGTTCCTTTTTTTTTCGATTGAGATTTTTTGTTTCCGTAAATATTCTAATCTGTGTCAGATTTTCCATATAATGTCTACTGGAGGCCACTCGGTCCATAACCTACGAAAGGTTAAATAACGTACCTATAGGTGCTTACGAGTGTTACGTAGTTCTCAGTTGGTTTTTCTACTACTGCAGTACATTGTATAATGTTCACAATATACCTATATACATATATTATTCTAAAACAGCATACATTACGTCGTGTTACTCATATGCTGGATGCTCGATAATTGATCTCTCATTTTTAAGTCAATTATTGTAATGACATTTTGTTATTTACTAGCCTGAAATGATACCTACTTTTTTAAAAATGTTGATGCTTACACATCATTTATCGACATAATACGTACTTGTATTTCAAATATGGAATAAACATTTTTATTTATAAGTATTTCAAGTTAGATGAGCAGAGCGTGTAATGGAAAGGGGTACCTACTATTGTACTAAACCCTCAAAAGTTATATTGTCCTCTACTCAGTTCTCTCTAGATAAAATATGAATTTGTGTGTAAAAAAAAAATGTGTTATAAAAAATACTCAAAACTACATAAAAACATGTGTTTCCAAAACGCAAAAAATTACTTTGAAAATTAGTGTAGCCAACTTCAGTTAGAAAATGGATTATCCGCGTATATACCCGCATATCGTATAGGCTGTACAATATACATATCTCTATATAGGTAGGTATCTATATTATACATCCAACGACTGTCTCAACGCTAATATACGCGCGCGTCCGTTTGTCCGAACCTGTTCGAGTCTAAATTCAATGCGCCATAATGCACGCGTGCAGCATCTACAGCTCATGCATTAATCATTTTACGTGTCGGCGTATATTACGCTGCAATCATACTCGCCGTTGTTTCCTTCAAGACGTTGCCAAGTACGTATATACTAATATATTTTTCTCGGAACGAAAAAAAAACGCAATCGCACTATTATATACTACATCTTACACGAGACCGTATGTATTGCTTATATAGACAAGCTTATCTCCGGCGACGGCTGCAGGAGGACAACGAGATGACGGGCTCGCCGAACAATATCATATAAAAATAATGTACGTGTGCGCGCCCGCGTTTATGGCCACTAGCCAATTCGGAAAGAAACGAACATCGGCTTTCTCTGCGTCCCTCACAAGTCGGTTATTATTTGATTTTTTGGCCTTACGCACAAACAATAAAAAAGTGTCTAGTCGTCTCGCTGTACATTGCATATTATATTATACCCACGAGAAAGAAAGCTGTTTATTCATTTAAATTTTAACGGTTGATGAATCGTAGACCGTAGTGCTCTTTTTCGTTTTGTTTTTTTGTCTCCGATGATTTATGATATTTTGACGATTCGTTGTTATTCAAACTTCATACACAGGTGTACTGGCACCACAGAGTTGACTGCTGTGTGTGTGTGTGTGTGAATGTGACGGCTTTTATTCTTCGATAGGCGCCGAAGACAATAGTTGCAGAAGAAACGATTGTGGGTTTCGCCGAATACTTTCATGTATACTCTTTGATTGTACTATTATATTTGGTTGTTATATAAAAGAAAGCACTTGCCTACCATATAATATGCTAAATATTAGAGAACCTTGCGTTTATGAATATTGCAGCGTGACACGATATATTATAGTATCTATATTATACACTATATAACCACATGTAAGACATAATTTAAAAAAAATAATTATATAAATATGTTTGTGTGTTTATGCAAGACTCGAGCACCGAGAACAAAACTCTTGAAACGCAAACTGTACTAAATCTTGAGAAACGGCCAAACATTATTGAAACGTTTGCACTTTAGCAGTCGTTTTGAAACTGTCAAAACGCGATCGCGATTATTATTGTAATAACGTTACAGGTGTAGTACCGTAGGTACTAGG
This sequence comes from Acyrthosiphon pisum, assembly GCF_005508785.2. Taxonomy (NCBI): domain Eukaryota; kingdom Metazoa; phylum Arthropoda; class Insecta; order Hemiptera; family Aphididae; genus Acyrthosiphon; species Acyrthosiphon pisum. The sequence goes on along the minus strand of NC_042496.1, from coordinate 5,313,634 downwards.
CACCTTAACGATTATTTATTTGTCGAGTACAAACTCTTTAACATATTCAAAATCATATAAATATTCAAATCGTTTTTTCGATATTGACACTTAATAAAATAAATAATCGTTAAATATTTATAATTTTTTATATATTTTGATGTATTAGTATGTTATAATAAATTTAAAAGCGACCATTATAAAGTAGACATGTTACATTATAACATAGGTATTTTAGCATTTGAACTAGATACCCATAGTTTTTTATGGTGGGTGGATATAGTTAATTCTTAAATTGAAATATGTTTTTTAACAATTGTCATTAGATTTAAAAACTTATAAACGTTAGTAATTTATATTTGATATTAATTTCCGTATAATTTTATTCCAGGTCAGCTCTACAATCCTTACACCGGGTGAGCGCTCAAGCCCGTGAACACAACTTTTTCGAAGGCGGCCTTACCCACGATTGGATAACGCATTACGAAAAACAAATCTCCTCCGACCAGTCATGTCTGAACGAATGGAACGCTATGGATTCGATTGAATCGCGTCGTCCTCCGTCACCCGATTCACTGAGGACAAAGTAAGTCTGGATGTCTGATCGTCTATAGTTTAACAATAACTATAATTCTTATCTAGTACCTACATGTACTTTTATTTATGGCTCGCATTATCCATTCGTCGTTACTTATAGACCCAGTGAACGCGAAGAAACTGAACGCGTGATACGCAGTGCCCTGAAAGAAATCATGATGAGCGTAGACCTGGATGAAGTAACGTCCAAGTTCATTAGGGGTCGTTTAGAAGAAACGCTAGACATGGATCTGGGTGAATATAAACCGTTCATCGACCAAGAAATGCTCACCGTGTTGGGCCAGATGGATGCGGCAACGCGAATATTCCCTCACGTTTACCTTGGTTCCGAGTGGAATGCATCAAACCTCGACGAACTCAGCCGAAACGGGTATAATATAAGCAGTAATAATAAAAAAACAATACACATAGTATACTATGATATCGAATCACCTATATACTTAATGATAATACGCATCGTATATTCGTATATATATTTTCTTATATCGAAGGCGAGTCACGTGTTAGAATACCAACTTGTTCGATTATAAAGTATTCAAAAGTCACATATTCCGAATTCAAATCATAATTTTATAATATTTGAAGTAAATCAAATTCAAACGTAAATACACACTTCTGGTTATTTTTCAAAGGTGAGAAAATGAATTAAAACAATTATCTAATTAGAGTACAGGTAATAATTCATTATTAACATTAAGTTATAAATTGATAGTAACAAACAACAAATTTAACTCTGAAAGCTGTTTAATAATTATGGCTTAAAATAAGTCAATTCATTTTTAGATTCTGAGTGAAACGATGAATGTATTGATTTTGCAATGATGTGTGTTTTTCTTATTTTTTTTTTTTTGTGTCTCATTACCTTTTAGGACAGTAAAAATACTTAGATTTTCATCAACCGTATCTTTTCTGATAGAAAAGTGAATCTAGTTGGTACCTTGGGGTTTCAAAAGTAAAAATGTCCCAGTAGTTTCCAAAAGCGCCGTGAAAAACAAAAGAAAAATCAAGGAAAATGGGAATTTTTACGCAAAATCTGTTTTCGAGAAAATTGGTTTTAGTTTTTGATGCCACTTATAAACAAATTACCGTAGGCTTATGAAATTTTGACTGAATGTTTATATTAGCATTTTCTATACACCATTACATTTTTCAAATATTTTGACTTATTTTGAGCTGTTTACGGACATATTCAGTTTCCATTTTTTTTGGTTTTTTTTCTTTACATGTCAATACAAATTTGTTTGTTGGTTAAATAAGCTTGAAAATTTAATAGAAGGCTCCTAGTATATTGTTTCAAAGGCAGATGAAAAAAATTAAAAATCCATAGTCACAATTTTTTTTATAAGCATTTAAAGTTCAAATATTGACAAAATACGTAAAAATGACGAAAATTTGCAAATTATTTTGAGTTAGAAATTCATAAAAAATTTTCTTTTAAATCTAAGATTTGAAAATGTAATACAAGATCATTCATAAGTTTGTCTATCTTTACCAAAAAAAAAATGTCTTCTAGAAAGTCAAATTAAATTTTTATGAGCGTTTGAAATTCATATTTTCACAACATTTGATATTCACTCGATTTCTTACGTAACGATTTTCTTATTTTGTTGTAATTAAAAAAACGAGTGACTGTAGAAACTTGAAAATTTTACTGAATGTTAACATTAGCATTTTCTATATACAATAAAATTTTAAAAATAATTTGACTCTTTTTGAGCTGTTTACGGACATTGTAAGTTTTCAATTTTTTTAGTTTTCTTTTCTATAAATATCAATTAAGTTTTATCTATTGGGCCAAAAAGTGTAAAAAATTAATACAAGGCTTCTGATACATTGTTACAATAGCAGTTTAGAAATATTAAAAATACATATGCACAATTATTTTTTATAAACATTTGAAGTTGAAATTTCATCTTTTATATCTAAGGATTGAAAATTTAAAACAAGATTCCACGTAAACATTTAATTCTGTTAGCAAAAATTCTAAGAAATACATAAGCACAGTTTATTTTTATAGTCGTTTTAAGTTCAGATTTGGACGAAATTACGTATTAAAAAACATGGAATAACTATTTTAGTTATTTTGTTGTGATTGTATAATATTATTCGTGGGTATACTTGAAACTTCTAAAGTATACTATTATATATCTATGATAGTACCAAGATTTATTGTTGATGTATAACGCTAACCTAACGTAAATAGGTTATATATAAATTACTTAATTCACAATAATATCATCAAATATACTTAGTAATATCATAGGCTGACTGACCGTTTTCGCTCAGAATCGTTTTTCTTATATAATGATATTATTATATCATTGAATTCAAATTTAACACCATCCATTATAGTGACCCACTTGCAACCTACTGTACAGCAGAGCGACATCCACTTACCCACCTTTATTTAAGTTAATACCTTCACAATAATGAAAATGTCGTTTGTTTGTTTTTAAGTTACATTGTTAAATTAATATACCTAACAATTATGTACTTAAATAAACTTAATTGTATGACTACCTATACATTTTTGTTTAAAATAAAATATGGTATATAGGTACGTAAAGTGGTCCGTGAAAAATTTATATTTATTTTTTCAAACAGTCGCACGTTTTCAATAAATCAATAATTTTTAGTCAAAACTAATTTAATTTAAAATTTAAAATAACAAAAAAATTTATTAGTTAGTTTTAACTACAGTTATCTATCATTTGTATCGTTTATTTTTTAAGTTAACTAAAAAAAGTTAATTTATTATAATAGACACTTTAACTTGGTACTAAGTTAAGTTATTAAGTTAATCATAAAATAAACTATAACTATTAACTAGTTTAGATAAAAAATTTAAAAAAATTAACTTTTGTTATTTTGATTATAAATTCGTTTTTAACTGTTAAAATATACTAAATAATAATGTTAATTTTTTTTAATACTTGTTTTAAATCGAACATTTTATATTATTGGAACAAATGACATTTCAAACACCTTATATTCCAATAGATCCAATTCGAACAGTTGTCCTCCGCTATCATAGCGTACCTGAATATATTATATACATAAATTATATTTCTCCTTTGTTTTCAGAGTACGACACATACTGAATGTGACGAGAGAAATCGACAATTTCTTCCCTGGCTCGTTCAACTATCTCAACGTTAGGGTGTACGACGATGATAAGACTGATTTATTAAAGCACTGGGACAACACCTATAAATACATCACAAAAGCCGAGTATATATTGAACTCCCGCTCATTTATAATATTATAATATCAATGTTATTGTGTTCAACTCTTGTTTTATTTTTCAGACAAGAAGGCTCTAAAGTCTTGGTACATTGCAAGATGGGCGTCAGTCGGTCTGCGAGCGTCGTAATAGCGTACGCTATGAAAGCCTACAACTGGTCTTTCAAAAAAGCGCTCGACTACGTTCAGTCTAAACGCACCTGCATTAAACCTAACAAGCATTTCATCTTACAGCTAGAGACTTATCAAGGAATATTGGCCGCGATGAAAAACCGCGAGAAATTACAGCGCTCCAAATCCGAGACAAACTTGGTGGCCACGTCAGGCCTCATCACGCCCCCAAATTCACCGAAAAAGGCTTTGGACACCCCGAGGTCCCAGAGCGAAGGTGACAAAGACGCCACGCCACCAGATCGGTTAGACAAAGAAAATGAACCAGTCGTGCCGAGTCCGCCGACACGATTGATGCCTCCAAAGTTATTAGACATCAGCGGATACGATTTAATGAAGTGCGGCGGAAGACCAAAGTCATGGTCACCAGAAAACAACTTTGCCACTGACATTTTAACCAGCTCTAGTGAGTTAATATATTTTTAAATCGACTGCTTTTAATTAAACTGTTTCCTTCGTTATTCCATTACAATATTTTCCTAGTGAATAATATAAAAACGAAACCAATCAGCTATGTATATATAACACTATAAATATTTCTACTTAGTTATATCCTTTATGCATTCCTAAACCGTTCATTTACGATGAAATTTGATACATAGATAGATTAGTCCTTGGGAAAAAAGATAGACTAAATTTTAAATACGAGGTCAAACCCGTGGAGGTTCTCAAACTGGGATTTTGAGATTTACGATGGACATTTTTGTTTATAAATGGTTGCTATTGATTTTAATAATTATTATTATTATTAATGCGATATGCCCGTCTATAGTCTATTATAGTACTGAAAGACACTCGAGTTCAAACCACGGTTTCGGTGGAACAACTTTTTGCACTTTTTGATAGTAAAGCGAATCTCACGGACAACGCCGGTCGGGATGGCTTTAATTAAAAAATAATATAATTTACACTTAAAAGCTATTAAAAAATTAATAATCACAAAAACCTAGCTATACCAAAGTATATGCCATGTCAGCTAGTACTTCCATAAATATACATTTTAATTAAATAGCTCAATACTTTATACGCTTTTCGGTACTACTTTGACAAAAACATATATTTTCTAAGTGTGAAATTATATTTATATTGCCTTTTTGGCTCAAAATTACACTAAACAGATTCAAAATAATCACAACGCATGTTGTATGTATATGTTTATTATTTTGTACTACTTTTAATATCAATTTTAAAAGATTGCAGACTTCATTAATATATAATAATATGTTGCTAAACCATTTAATGGCCTACTCTATAATGGATAGAATTATTGCATTATCATCATCTTTAAAGCACTCGTGAGAATCATTCATATTAAGAAAACCAAACAAAGGTTATTAAGTCATTATATGCATTTTATTGGTGTCTAAAAAAATAGAACGCGTCCCATAAAAACATTTGGTTGTGAATATTTATAAAAAAAAAACAAATGCATGTGTATATTTGCAGCGTTATTGTCGCAATCTTTGGAGAAAATTAACACGGATAAAATCACTGTCGAAGTGGAAGTAGAAGTACCGAATATTCCCCCGGCACCACCGTTGCCTCCATTCGAAGCCCATAAGTACAACGTCAGTGTTTTCATGCCCTGCGGAAACGGGCTAAGATCATATAGTGTGTCGCAGAACAAAATCGTTCAGTTGCAACCAGCTACACCACCACCCCCCAGGTAACGTATATTATTATACGCACTATATGCGCAATACGGATATGAGATAATAAATATTGTCGGTAGAGATCTACAGTGACAGCATGAGTGGATCTATCCTACAAAGACACTGGTTATCAGTGGCGTAGCCAGGAGAGCAGAGGGGCCATGCCCCCCCCCCCATCAGCTGTATTTTTTTTAGATTCTGAGCGGAGCGAGGAAACTATTGTTTTTACAGTGGTGTTTATTTTTTTTTTTTTTTATATCCTGTATACAAAATTTCTTCCAGAAGGATTGTTTCGATTTCAACATATAGTACCTTATCTTTTAGTAAATTGGATCAAGATGGTACTTTAGAGAGGTCATTTTCCGATTTTCTCAATAGTTATTTAATGCCACGGGAAAAACCACCAGAAAAATACGAAAAAACGCTAAAAATGGGATTTTAATTTCCAACGTTTTGTTTATCACCATAGAAACGAATAAAAAATTATAATATTTTTATATTAATTTAACTTACATGATAAAATAAATAATAACAAAATATAAAATATCCAGACTGACAAACTGTCTCCGCTCAGAATCGTTTTTCTTATACAATGATATTATATCATTGAATTCAAGTCTAATACAACCATTATACAATGGCCCATTTGTAACCTACCGTACAACAGAGCGACATCCACTTACCTGCTTTTTTTATTATTGGTTTTATATCAGAACGTCAATAGACTATAAATAAAAAATATATAAGCATTGTTGAGTAAATTATTTTTCAAAAGTAATTAAATGACGTTACTCGTTACATTCAATATTTTTTAAATAAATTTCATTCGTGTTATGTACCCGATAATATTTTTATCTCGTTACGTTACTTTTATATTCAAAAAGTGGGGCGTTACAAATAGTTACTTTTTAATTAATTACAAGATCCGTCCATAACGACTAATAAGTATTGGGTATTAAATACTGTATAAATTGTATTAGTATTAATTCCTGGGTTCTTTGATAGGTAATATTGTTGATTTTATCTAAAACTTTCGGAATCGTAAATAAATTGTATTAATTTTTAACTTTTCTCAAATATCCTAGCCCCTAGTAGTATGCGCTGTATACTGCACATTCATAACTTATTTTAATAACGTGAAAAATAACACGTTATCTATAGAAATATGTTTAATACGTTTAAAAAGTAATTTTGTTAAATTTGCGTTAATTTAGATAAAATATAATGAAATTACTACTGTAAAAGTAATTTATAATTTGCGTTACGTTACTACCCAACACTGTATATAAGTAGGTTGTAGGTATATTGTATATATATCATATAGTAGCTATAGTATATAAAATATAGATAGCATAGATAGTAGATAAGTATAAACACCAAACTATCTTTACATAATAAAATAATGGTAATCGTCACAGATAATATTATTTAAAATATACAATATTCGTAATTATATTAATTAATTTATACCTATGTCTGTGGTGCATTCACTGTGTAATCCTTTATAGGAAAAAATATTATTTTATACAATATACAAGTTTATGCACCAAGTTCTTCAAATTCTTAAAATTATTTGTACTACTTAAGGAGTTTCCTGCAGTGGAGATACAAACTTTTTTGTTTTTAAAATAAGAACCCACCTTTCCGCTGTAAATTATTTGGTAAATAATATTAGTGACGAATATATCAACATTAATAATTTGTAAAAATAGTCCAAGTATAATAAAATATACTAGATCCAATATTACATCTACTCTATATTTTTGTAAAACCATTTTTAAGGATTTTTATGCTCATCGAATTTTATTTCCTGAGGAACTACTCGTTCAAGTTTAAAATTAGGTAAATTAAAATTGAAAAAGAATATTATCCACTAAATAATTTAAATTTTCAAGTATAGAGGAGGCAGGTTCTCATTTGAAAAACAGAAGTTTGTATCACACACCTTTCACAACACCTACCTGTACCTCGGAACACTCCTTAAGTAGTACAAAAAAATTCAATAATTTGAAAATGTGGTCTGACTATTGTTAAAAATTATACAAAATCATAATTTGTATAAAATCACTATTAGGGGAAAAATTTGGAGTAAGATTTTAGATGAATATCCCTGTAAATTTTGACCTGAAATGTCTTAGGGTCATTTGCACCGTCTCTGATTAAAGTTAACTGGAGTTTAATCAGCCAAATTTGCCCGGTTAAATATCTGTTATCAGCTGATTAAGCTTAATCGAAGTTTAACCGTAGACGGTGCAATTGGCCCTTAGTAATAAATGATAACTATCATATTTTTTTTTTCATAATGGTATTCGAAATGTCATATAATTTTTTTAATAAAAGTATTTTACTTGCAGGTATATTATGATTTAAATATAATACTAATAAATACCACACGAAATACATAAAAATAATTCAAACATAATATATACATCACGCATAACATTGTGTTACAGACCATCGTCGGTTAAGCTCCGAGTCAACGAACTGGAATCTAGCGGCATTAGCAACAGTTGCAGTGGCAGCGTCACTAGCAGCAGCATCGGTGGTAGCACGTCTAGTCCAGACCGCAAATCGACGACGGACCCGGGCCGGAATCTAGTGCTGAACCTCACCACCCAGTTTGAGGGCGTAGTGGCCTCGTCAAGCGCGGCCAATTCCCCTTCCGATGATAACGTTCTAGTCAACAAACCCTTACCCGCCGAATCGCCGAAGTTCAGCCGGATAGCCGTCAACAGACCTCCTTCGATCGCCGTTTGTACCACACAGAAACGGGACGGCGGCGATCTGTTTTCGTCCCGATTGGATAGGGTGTTTGAACGCGAGGAACGCAAACAGTGTCGCGAACCTCTCGACCATCAATCGACAGCAGTGGTAAGCGCCGGTGACGTGTCCCGACAGAACTCTTGGAGCTCGTACGACAGTGCTGTCGTGCTGCGTGACGTCATATCCAGACACAGTTCTTGGGGCTCTTGCGACACGCGCACCTTGCCGTCCAGGAACAGTTCGTGGGGCTCGTACGACATTCGGCCGACCATGCAGTACGTCAGCGAACGCGGCGAGAGACCGGCCGTAAACTCCACTGCCTCCGCAGCCGTCCCTAAAACGGCTGCGGACGAACCGTGTTACCGGCCGGCCAAGAGGCCGAAGCAAAAAGACCAGCAAAAGCTACTGATGCCCAATTGCTATTCGAGTTCACCGACGCTAGGCCTGCAAGGCGTTTCGCACAAGCTGGTCAACCGGGCGACCGCGTCCCAGCCGAACATATCCGGTCTTGGCAACACCGCCGTCACCGCCTCGTGCAACAACAAGCACAGCAGTCTGGTAAGGAGTTTGAAAGAGGAGTTTGAGGCCAAGGCGGGCGACGTGGTTGAAAAACCGTCGCGGAAGAACAGCGGCGGCGGAGGCGGTGGAAGTTCGGCTGAGGACGATGGCACTGGCACCGAACACGTCAAGAGCCTGCCCACGTCACCAGTCAGCGAACATCCAAAGGTCACGCAACGACCTAGCCCGGCCGCGTCAATGGAGGACTTATCAGTCAGGAAACTTGTTGGCAAGTACGAAAACGGCAGGGCCCGGTCCAAGACGTTCGTGCAGGACAGCGGTTGTCCGCGCAATCCACACTACCAGCAGCCGCCGGTGCCGCCTCGGGTGTCCAGCCTGGACGTGACTGCGATTGGGCCGCGAAAGTTTGAGTGTAATCCTGTCGTCAAGACGGTCGTGTTGCCCATACAACAGAGCGATATCCGCGCATCCGTTAACCGGGCGGCCAACAACAAACTACAACAGGGAAAATCGCATCCGCTGACGAAATTGTCGTTCAAATAGCTGAAGATGAACAGTAGCGTCTACAACAGCATGTGAGCCTGGCACCACGGAAACCGAAAAATGCAAAACGCGTTCGAGTCATAATAATATTATTATTATTAATATTATTATTACTATAACGTACTTTATGCGTGTTGACTCTTAATGAATGTGTTTTTTTTTTTGTTTTTTATTTTATACTTTTGAATTCTGTTACGTTATAATTCTGTTTTTTCTTTGACAATTCATCTGTGTAACGTTTTATTTTTCATTTTTTTCGATCCGTTTACTGCATTATAATATTATATTATAGTAGTAAATACTTCTCATCGTCTCTCCTCCCCCTCCCCCTCCCCCGAACTTTTGTTTTTGTTTTCTAGTCTATAACGCGCAAAACCACCCTATCAACTGTGTACATAATAATATATAATGTTATGCAATATTATTATAATACGAGAACTTACCCATACCTACCATTATTACAGGAATCTCTACGCCGCCGCTTTACTCTAAGACACACTATTAAAAAAAAAAAACTAATGAAAGTTATATATTTTACGTATAATTTTAGCATTAGAGTCAATTGTTATAAAACAAATTAACAATTGTTCTCGTTCATTGTACATAGGTGCGCTCTCTCTCGTATAATAATATATGATAACTATCTGCCGCGAGTTTCAAAGTTTAAAAAAAATAAAAATAAATATTACAATATTGTTTTACAAAGTTGTAGATCTCATTATTTTTCGCTTACCCAGGCGGAAACATTCGCTTCCTCGCGTGTTCCGGCGATCGTAATACAATATATATGATGGTTGGTCGATCAGTTGTGGGCACCACTTTCCTCCTATATTTAAATAATATTGTGTATATAATTTTGTAAGCTTATAATATATTGTGTGTTGAATAAACAATTTTAAAAATAGATGTTTTATTATTAAACTATGGCTGATCTTGCACGGCGGTGCCAGTGACAATTTATAAATGCCGAATACTTATATTATACTCCTACTTACCTATATCCCTACTTTATTTACCCCTACTCCATACTATTAAACTCCGTTAAATGTAAGCTGTGCACATTTTTAACACAGTTGCTTGGGTTGTTTTTACTATAAATTGAAAATAGGTACAGCCAAACCCTGATTGGGTTGGAAAATCTCCGAGAGCTGATTAAAATATGGGGCCGGTCACGAGTGACTAATGGTTGTAATTTTATTTGTTTATGACCGACGAATTATTAGTACAAATATTAGTGGAAAATATAATTGAATCGAATTATTAAACCATACATTAACTGTAGCTCAAACGTTAGAGATCATAAAACTCGGTGGGCCTATATGACACCTATTGCCTGGGTACAACTTACTGTATACAGGTCTAAAACAGCGCTTTCCATTACCGCACAGACAAGACCTAATACCGCACAAAAAAATAGAACAATACCGCATAAATGTATTAAAACCAATATTACATTGAATTAAATAATTCAAATTCCATACAATTAAAATACTCATTTGAATAAAAAAAATAAAAATGTGTGTGTCACATCAAAATAATTAAAAATAACATCTATATATAGTAGACGTATATAAGAAAACGTCCCGTTTTCGCACCTCTTTCCGGTTGTCCCCTGGGGAATCTTCGGGACATTAAAATGAACCAAAAATTAACGAAAATCAAAAACATATCTTGTGAGGAGGCTGGAACTGATTAGCTGAGTACCAAAAATTACTGTACTACAGTAAAACTAGATGGCTTGCACTAATGCCCTGCTATCGAAAGAGTTTTCAAATTATATGTACCACTGAAAGATTAATATTTTTAAAGTGTTCAACAGTTTCAATGAATTTAATATTTATCCATGTCCAAATTCATAGTTATGGCATTTTTTGTCAACATGTGAAAAATATACGACCAAATTTGTGTGCGGTGTTGTTCTATACGTATTTTGCACATTTGTGCAGTAATGGGCGACGCCCGTCTTAAATTATATCCAATCATAATAACTATCTTACTTTTTGCAACCAATGGCAACAATATCTATATACATTTAATAAATAATAGTTCTTCGTGAATCAGCTATAGGTATTCAACATATTTTAAGACATTAGCTATAATCGGAAAGTGTATAATCAATACCACGAATTTGTTTTTGAAATATGTTAAATTATGATAGTCAATAGTCATTGATCAGTTATTAATTACTATTAAATAGTACCTATAACAACCTATGATCACATCATATTATACCACCTGTATAATCCTTCAGTCAGCGCATTCCCTTCACAACCAGCCAATTTCGTAGTTTCCACTTAAGATAATTCGATTTTTTCCCTATGTTATATAATACCAACAAAGTCGGCGCTATTAATTTTTTTAGGGGGGGGGGGGATATTTATTATAATTTGCCAACTAATATATTATTTCAACATACTCTTCAATGACTCACGTAATTTACATACCTACTTCACGTCATATTTTTAATAAATACCTACATCTAACTTGTTCATCCCATGTAAGCCAGATATTTGTATCGTTATTCATTGCGCAGAGTACTGTCCAATGAATTATTGATACACGCAAATATGCAATTAGGTCGAATAAGTTAATGTAAGTTTACTGAATCTATAGATCATAGTGTTTATTGAAAATCAATTTTTTTTTTTTAAATATTAGTTCTCTCTTTTTGTCTAAGAAGAGCACAATGTTTCACTATGAGATAAATATCAGTTAAATCTTTGTTACAATTTTTAATTTTATAACGTTTATTTTGTAAGCTATCTGCTCCCGTAGAAGAACGTGAACAATTCTTCACAAATTTGTTTGATGCAGACATGCAGTACTATAACTGGTCCAATAAAAATCAATCTGCATATTTTATTGCCTATTGGTAAAATATGTTTTAATTCTTCGGAATTATTTTCACTAATGGTTCTATGATCCACATACAATGTTGAAACAAATTCACTTTAGCTACCCAGCATTTTTTTTTTTTTTTTTAAATACGTACCTATTTTAGCGAGTTAAACGATGATACAAAAAAAAAAATTTGGAATAGTATATAACACAATGATGAATGTTATGATAAAAGTACTGTGCCCCCTCAACTCAAACCTGACCAGGGGGTCCCGGCTTCAACAGCTCTAAAGATCTATCATTACCAAAATACAACGACGTTCGAAAAGCACGAAACGGCCGTAGAACCGCAACGGCACAATTTATTATTTTATTGTATTTCGGAGTAATACATTTTGTGCGTAATGTCGTTAATCGACACTAGCAGCTACACTATTGTTCTATGCTACAACTGTCGTCCCGCGTCGGCTTTGATAAGGACGTTATCACGACCGAATACCGATAACAAAATAAAAACAATCTCGAGAGTCGACAATCGAGTAAAATAGTAAATATCTATTTCTAAAATGTGCGTTAAATTCAAACATTTGATTTTTAAAAAAAAATTTGACAGCCAATTAATGTTACCGTGACTCTGTTAAGATTTATCGTAGACACAGAAGACCGCGCAAAACGAAAATGAAGTTCTTCATCGATGAGCTGGAGGTGTTGTTTCCGTATGAGTACATATACCCCGAACAGTACGCGTACATGGTGGAACTGAAAAAGGCGATTGACGCCAAGGGACATTGCCTGCTGGAAATGCCGTCGGGCACCGGTAAGACCATCACCATACTGTCTCTGATCGTCGCTTACATGATCAAGTATCCGGCAAAACTCGGAAAGCTGTTGTACAGCACCCGAACGCTGTCCGAGATTGAAAAGGCTGCCGAAGAATTGCGCGTATTGTGTGACTACTACAAGTCGAACAAGTACGACGCCAACGTGCTTGGCGTAGTGCTGTCGTCCCGCAAGAACCTGTGCGTCAATCCATCGATCGCCGGTGAACACAACGGACGCGTGGTGGACGCTCGCTGTCACGCTCTGACGGCGCCGTTCGTGCGCGCCCGCCACGCCGATGGCGAGGCCGTCAACGTGTGTGAATTCTACGAGAAACTCGATTCTCTGGGTAGAGACACGATTCTACCTCCAAACATCTACAACATAGAGGACCTGAAAGAGCTGGGTGTAAAACAAGGCATCTGCCCTTACTTTGTGGCCAGACAAACGCTTATACACGCCAATGTAGTCATATACAGCTACCATTACCTCTTGGACCCGAAAATTGCGGGCATAGTTTCCAAAGACTTCAACAAGAACACTATAGTAGTGTTCGATGAGGCGCACAATATTGACAATGTCTGTATAGACTCGTTGAGTTCTCACATCACGAGCAACAATCTGGATAAAGCTATAGAAGGACTGAATAAACTGGATACTGAGGTCACGGCCATGAAAGAGAGGGACTCACAAAGGTTGAAGGAAGAGTACAGGAAAATGGTAGATGGCTTGAGAGAAATTTACAGAAACCGCGAAGCAAATGCTGCCCTAGCTAATCCAATTGTACCTGATCAGGTATTAAAAATTACTGAACTACCAGGGAGCATCAGAAGTGCTGAACACTATATTGGTTTTATGAAAAGGTTCATTATGTACCTGAAACTCAGAATGAACTCCACCACTGTAGTACAAGAAACTCCTATAATGTTCATTAAAGATGTATACCAGAAAGTATGTATAAATAGGAAACCACTAAGGTTTTGTACTGAACGGTTATCGTCATTGCTGAGGACACTAGAAATATCTGAAATCACAGATTTCTCTCCCCTTATAACTGTTGCTCAATTTGCCACCCTAGTATCGACGTACATGAAAGGATTTATGATAATTATAGAACCGTTTGATGAAAGGTCTTCAACAGACAGCTGCGTTATGCATTTTAGCTGCTTAGATGCCTCGATTGCCATCAAACCAATTTTAGACTATTTCAATACCGTTCTTATTACGTCAGGAACGTTATCGCCATTAGATATGTACCCCAAGATTTTAAACATCAATCCAGTAATAATGACATCCTTAACCATGACATTGTCCAGACAGTGTTTTTTGCCTATGGTGGTCGGTCGAGGTAATGACCAAGTAGCACTGACATCCAAGTGGGAATCAAGAGAAGACTCTTCTGTTGCTCGTAACTATGGACATTTGTTATTGGAAATGGTAAAAGTGGTACCCGATGGTGTCGTTTGCTTTTTCCCATCATATTTATATATGAAATCCGTGGTAGCTGCCTGGTATGATCAAGGATTAATTGAAAAAATTTTAGATTATAAATTGATATTTATCGAGACACAAAATATCGTTGTCACCAACCATGCAATAAAATGTTATGCAGAAGCCATAGAACGTGGGAAAGGAGCGTTATTGTTGTCTGTTGCAAGAGGTTTGTTATTTTTGTATACAGTATACACATATTATAATTAATAATGAAATATTGTAAAAAAAATATTTTATATCTTATAATATTCTATTGAATATCAACTTCTTATCCCTTTTATTCGTTTAAAAAATAAGTACATTTTTTCATTTGTTATTGAAACATATATATCCCTCATTACAATATTCGTTATTCAAATAAATTTTTTCTTTAAATAAATAATTTTATTTTGTTTTATACATTTGTTATTAATACACATTGTCTTTATTTATAGGTAAAGTATCTGAAGGTATGGATTTTGATCATCATTATGGTCGAGCAGTAATTGTTTTGGGTATGCCATATGTTTATACTCAATGTCGTATATTAAAAGCTCGAATGGAATATTTATGCAGTCAATACCAAATATCAGAAGGTGATTTCTTAACTTTTGATGCAATGAGACACACTGCCCAGTGTGTGGGACGTGCAATCCGTGGTAAAATGGACTATGGCATCATGGTGTTTGCAGATAAAAGATTTGCCAGACATGATAAAAGAAGTAAACTGCCAAAGTGGATACAGGCGTATCTAACTGACAATGTTTGCAACTTAACGGTAGACGAAGCTGCACAAATGGCTAAACGTTGGCTAAGGTATATAGCACAACCTGATCCAATTGAAAATCAAATGGGGGTATCATTGTTGGATGTTAATGGACTGAATAAAACTGATTTCTTAACAAAAGTGGTTCAAAAATGTTGAGTACCAGCTCCATGTAAAATGTATACCTATTTAATTTATATTTTTTGTAATTTTGTCTAAACATTATTAAGGTTTATCCATATAAGTGTTCAAATTAATTTTTATTTGGAACCAAAAATGTATTATATTATAGTTTATTATGAGATTGTTTACAAAATTTCTTAGAAATGGTAACATTTCTACTATTAATAAATTAATATTATCTAAATTGTATGTTGGTTCTCATGATAATGGCAAAAAACTATTCATGATACTAACCAGTGACGTAACCCAGAGATATCAGAGGGTGCAGTCGCACCTGGGCTCTAACTATATCTTTCTTTTAATATATTGTTTAAATTCTTTTCATGGTTCTTAACATACTTAAATTGAATTTTAATTGTATGAACCTGTAGCAAGTGTGAATATGTATAATAAATGTTATGTATTGGGCTCAGAATTAAATGCACTTATGGCCTAAAAGCTCAAAAAAAAATTCAGAGAATTAACCCAGGACTTCTACAGAAGTCAAAATAAATTTGTGAGTCATTTATTTAAAAACTAAATGTCCTATCTAGTTTTAGTATTTAGTACAATATGTGTATTTATATACCTAGCCCCAAATTTAGATGTTATAGGTAAGTCACTGGTTAAGTAAACATTTCTGAATTTTCCGGTTTACCCATTTAAAATTTATTTCTAATGTTTAACATTAAACATTCAAAACAACAATTTCATATAAAAATAAATTTTAAAAAAAAGGTGGGCAAGTGGGTGTCGCTCTGCTGTACAGTAGGTTACAAGTGGGTCACTGTAATGGATTGTGTTAAATTTGAATGCAATGATATAGTATAGATATAGTATGAAATATGAATGTATGATAGAGTACGAGCGTCGAGCATAATATACATTATTGGCATAGCCAGCAGTCGAGTTTTGAATCGCGAAGTAGAGACTATATATCGGATGGCAGTCATCTACATTATTAAATAAAATACCTAATTAATTTTATTTACTTTAGGTATAATAATCTACCTAATAGATTTTTCTTAATAATTCAATATTGTTTCAACTCATACTCCTACTCCTATGATCTTCAATATACTACCCTTAAAAACAGGGTTACTCAGGTAATAGTGTACTCTATAATATTATTATTATTTATTACTATTTCAAAGTTACTTTATCGTGTTTGATTGTGTTAGTTTATGAACACAGGTCATGAGTTTCTAGAACCTGTAAAATATAAAACTTAGAAAACTTTATTTATATCGATTCAACGGCCCCCGGTTCTCATGATCGGTTCGTGTAGTAGAAATATAGCTGACCAACTGCTCCTTAACTGGATAGAATTAGGTATAAATATCGAAAGCCACTTGGTTTGAAATTTGAATGACGAGAAAGTGTATAGCAAGCTCCTGCTACAATATTAACACCGCAAACCATTTATGCAGATATTGAAAAGGCTATACATATACTGCTGACTGCTGTATATATGCAGTTAAGCCATAAATAGATTTAAGAGGATGGCATTTATACTTTGGGGACAATCATGATGGAGTGAAATTCAAGAACTAAAATTGTCCTTTTTTATAGAAATGATAATTCTGAAATTGGTAAAATTTGAAAGTGCATATTTGAATTGCCATTTTTAACACCAGATGAAGTGGTAGGTGATTTTCTTCTTCTGATCTGACGGAAATCAACAAACCAGTGTCCAGTTGCGATGGAAAATTAGATTTATTTTTGGATAACTTAGTTGATACCTAGGTAACTATATATTTTACATTTTCACCTAGATCTACTTTTCCACCTCGTATATGGGCCGAATTTTCACGTAGTACTTTACGTACCACAAATAACTGTAATGTAATGTTTTATCATATTCTTATTCTATGATGTCTACCAAAATATTCATCTGTTTGTAGAAGCTTTAAAATATATTCAACAAGAATCCTACATCAAATAATAAGAAGCACTATAAATAAGCAAAGGGTACTTTAGTACTTATATTAGGTAAAGAAGATTATATTAAATCAAAAATGTATGATTACAGTTCAAGCCCCCACCCATAGGCGCAAATAGCGTTTGAAATTTTGGAGGCTGAACCCCATCTAGGAAAAAAATCCCAAAAGCTATACCAGCTAAAAAGCCATAGCCAAAACTGTGGATACAGCTGTTAAAAAAAAATATTTATAGTATTAAAAATATATATAATTTGAATGATTTAATTATTATAATATTAATAAATAATAATAATAATAATAATAATAATAATAATAATAATAATAATATTTCTTTATTACGGAAATAAATTCCAATTACAGTTTTTTTTTTTTTTCATATAATATATATATAATATATTGTACACGTACATTAACAGTAAATGAGTTTTAACAATAATTTTAATAATAATTATAATAATAATAATAAAAATAACTTAAAATTTAAAGAGCAAATAGGTATTAATATCATACAATAAATATTTAAATATTTAAATTTCTATAATAAGAAATACAATGAATTAAAAACGAGATATTAATTTTATTTCTAGTACTAATTTGTTATGTATTTCTTAGAACATTTGACATAAAAGTATTTAGAGAATTACCAAAAAAATCAATATTTTTTATAGAGTTGCCTGTGGACATTAAAATATTTGATGGGGAATTTCGCATATAGTTTGTAGCTGAATGTTTTATGTAGAATAAGTTTACAGATCGGTGGTTTATTGAATTTATTTTAAAATTTATAGATAGGTACATAATATATTATATGTATGATATATTGATATATAAATATTTATTTATTATGAACGGATAAGTAGGTACTTACCCTTTAGTAATAATAATACTGTAAGTAAAATCTCAATTTGGCTAATATACTAGTGAAATTAAATAATATTATATTAGGTATACTGTTTTAAAAGCAAATAGTTAATATTTTTAAAGTTAATCGAAATCCTGTTTATGAATCCTAACATCTTAAATATTTTTTAATTAGTATTAATATGTAGTATACAATATACATTAGGTATACTACAATTTTTATAAATTATAATTATAATTTATAAGTAATAACATTATCTAGATGAGAAGATGTAATAACACTACAATTATTTATATTTAGTGGGAGCCTAGAGGTAATTTTGACGACTCCAAGCAACAAAATATGTGTCTAGATTTTACTGTACAATTAAAGTATCGGTTGGTTACTTTTAATAGCCAAACATATTTAATATTTATTTATATTTTATTATAATATAAATTATAGTTTTGATGTGTCATCGGAACCAGTATACTGTATAACTACTCTTATACTCTTGTACGAAATCGATATATTTAAGAAAAGTTGTATATTTCAAGAAGTGGAAACCGTTAATTAATAAACTGTATGTCCACAAAGCACTTAAATATAAAGGAAAGAAAAATAGTAAATACTTATTTTAAAAAATTAAAAATTTTACGCTCTGCAGATCACGTTAGTTTAAACATTGAGTAAATTGACCTCTTATACAATTTAAAGTTAATATTTAGGCAATATCATAGGTTTTTTTATTATATTTCAATTTTAAAGCTAGTTATGAGTATTTTAAGATTTATAATTATAATTATGTGTATTTATAAAACAGAAAGCTGACTGCATAGGCGCAAATTGGAGGGGACTTGGGGATGCTAAGCCCCCAAACTTAACCATAGGCCCCCAAAAAACCTAGGACATACAATTTTAATATGCTATATTGCAATGGTCTGCTTGCCTTTAATATATACAGCCCCCCAAGTCAAAAGTTGAAATTGCGCCTATGGCTGACTGACTGATTTATCAACGCTCAGCTCAAACCATAGACGGATCGAGCTGAAATTTGGAACATCATATTTTGATCAATACTCCTATTCATTAATTTATTAAAGGTATTTTTTCAAACAGTTTTGTTATTTTGATTACATATTGCTGTTTATTTTTTTCATAGACATATTATATATTTATTTATATTATCTATGATTTTTTTATCATCAGCTGTTCCGTTTATATCTATAATTGTCTGAACCCCTATACGTATAAACTCTTGATTGAAATTTTTACCACAGTTCCTATAGACACCAGAGCGCGTTTCCTGTCCTGTGAAGGCCTAATTTTTCATACTGTTAAATGCAAAATGCTTTAAAACTATGGATTAAAATTTATTTTTAGATTCTGAGTGGAACGATGAATGTATTGATTTTACAATGATGTGTGTTTTTTTTTTTATTTTTTTTTTTATTTTTTTATTTTTTTTTTTATTTTTTTTTTTATTTTTTTTTTTATTTTTTTTTGTGTCTGTCATCACGTTTTAGGACAGTAAAAGTGCTTGGATTTTCTTCAACAGTACCTTTTCTGATAGGAAAGTGAATCTAGTTGGTACTTTGGGGGGTCAAAAGTAAAATTTTTCCAATAGTTTTCAAACGCGCCGTGAAAAACAAAAGAAAAATTAAGGAAAAACGGGAATTTTTACGCAAAATCTGTTTTCGAGAAAATCGATTTTGGTTTTTGGTGTAACTTTAAAACAAATGACCGTAGATATATGAAATTTTGACTGAATGTTTATCTTAGCATTTTCTATACACCATAACATTTTCAAAATATTTTGATTTATTTTGAGCTCTTTACGGACATTTTCATTTTCCATTTTTTTTTAGTTTTTTTTCTAAAAATATCAATAAAATTTTATTTGTTGGATAAAAAAGCTTGAAAATTTAATAGAACGCTCCTAGTATATTTGTTTTCAAAGGCAGATGAAAAATATTAAAAATCGTTAGTCACAGGTTTTTTTTTATAACATTTAAAGTTCAAAAATG